>NW_027006742.1:0-2729 GCF_036934945.1 Oncorhynchus masou masou
AATCTGATTGGAGAACACATTGGGAGGGATCTTAGAGCATTCAGCCATACAGAATCTGATTGGAGAACACATTGGGAGGGATCTTAGAGCATTCAGCCATACAGAATCTGATTGGAGAACACATTGGGAGGGATCTTAGAGCATTCAGCCATACAGAATCTGATTGAGAACACATTGGAGGGACTAGCATTCAGCCATACAGAATCTGATTGGAGAACACATTGGGAGGGATCTTAGAGCATTCAGCCATACAGAATCTTTGCCTCTTAAATTCAAGCCACGGGTTAGTGGGGTTACTTACCCCTATTGGATCATATATATATATATATTTAGGGGTTACTCACCCCTATTGGATCATATATATATATATATTTAGGGGTTACTCACCCGTATTGGATCATATATATATTTAGGGGTTACTCACCCCTATTGGATCATATATATATATATATATTTAGGGGTTACTCACCCGTATTGGATCATATATATATTTAGGGGTTACTCACCCGTATTGGATCATATATATATTTAGGGGTTACTCACCCATATTGGATCATATATATATTTAGGGGTTACTCACCCCTATTGGATCATATATATATTTAGGGGTTACTCACCCGTATTGGATCATATATATATTTAGGGGTTACTCACCCGTATTGGATCATATATATATTTAGGGGTTACTTACCCCTATTGGATCATATATATATTTAGGGGTTACTCACCCGTATTGGATCATATATATATATATATTTAGGGGTTACTCACCCGTATTGGATCATATATATATTTAGGGGTTACTCACCCGTATTGGATGACGCCCATCATGGGTCCGGCCATGCCCACGTTGATGACCTGCGCCACCTCAGCCAGGAAGTCCTTCTGGATCTTAAAGCGACGCTTCCCAATACTCCAGCTACCGTCCATCAGCCATGCTATGTCAACTTTACAGTCTGTCAATCAATCAATTAATCAATCAATGTGATATCCCAATACTTGAACTACAGTCCATTAACCACGATATGTCTACCTTACAATCAATCAATGTGATATCATAGGGCTTATAGTTTATAACACTTCATAAACAGGTATCCAGTCTAGTCCCAGTTCTGTTTGTGCTGTCGTGACAACTACAGTGTACGTGTGTGTGTGTGTGTGTGTGTGTGTGTGTGTGTGTGTGTGTGTGTGTGTGTGTGTGTGTGTGTGTGTGTGTGTGTGTGTGAACATACTTGGGTCTCCCTGAGTAACAGGCTCTGGGTCAGCCCGGGGTAGTGAGTCCTGCTCTCTCACACTGAATCCTGATGACAGACAGAAACGAAGATGACAGAACAGAAGAGAAGATGACAGAACAGAAGAGAAGATGACAGAACAGAAGAGAAGATGACAGACAGAAGAGAAGATGACAGGAAAGAAGATGACAGAGTACAAGCATGTCAAACATCACATAGAGAAGACAATGCTGTACCTAAGGAATGTCATCATGCTTTTACCAACTGAGACATTACACGATAACAGACCACATCTAAGGATGGATTCATTATATATTTGAGACCTCAACTTCTTGTTCTGGTGAGCCATATCTGTTTCTGTCTAACTGGTTAGTCGCTATCGGTTTCCAGGCCTGAGTTGTTGGATGCAACGGACTGCAAATGAATTACTTAAAAATCATACAATGTGATTTTCTGGATTTTTGTTTTAGATTCTGTCTCTCACAGTTGAAGTGTACCTATGATAAAAATTACAGACCTCTACATGCTTTGTAAGTAGGAAAATCTGCAAAATCGGCAGTGTATCAAATACTTGTTCTCCCCACTGTATATACAACAAATTTTAAAGGCACACGTAGCCTAGATATCAATGCATACACACGAACTATCTTGGTCCAATAGAGGAAAGGCGTTGTGCTGTGAGGTGTTGCTTTATCTGTTTTTTGAAACCAGTTTTGCTGTTTATTTGAGCAATAGGAGATGGGAGTTCCATGCAATAATGTCTCTATATAAAACTGTACACTTTCTTGAATTTGTTCTGGATTTGGGGACTGTGAAAAGACCCCCGGTGGCATGTCTGGTGGGAGAAGTGTGTGTGTCAGAGCTCTGCTTAGGTTGACTATGCAAACAATTAGGGATTTTCAGCACATTAATGTTTCTCATAAAAAGAAGTGATGCAGTCAGTCTCTCCTCAACTCTGAGCCAAGAGAGACTGGCAGCATAGTATTTATATCAGCCCTCTGATTACAATGTAGAGCAAGACGTGCCGCTCTGTTCTGGGCCAGCTGCAGCTTAACTAGGTCTTTCCTTGCAGCACTGGACCACACAACCGGACAACTGGTCAAGATTAGACAAAACTAGAGCCTGCAGAACTTGGTTTATGGAGTGTGGTGTCAAAAAAGCAGAGCATGTCTTTATTACGGCCCAGACCTCTCCCCATCGTTGCAACTATTGAATCTACAGTTGAAGTCAGAAGTTTACATACACTTAGGTTGGAGTCATTAAAACTCGTTTTTCAACCACTCCACAAATTTCTTGTTAACAAACTATAGTTTTGGCAAGTCGGTTAGGACATCTACTTTGTGCATGACACAAGTCATTCTTCCAACAATTGTTTACGGATATATTATTTCACTTATAATTCACTGTATCACAATTCCAGTGGGTCAGAAGTTTACATACACTAAATTGACTGTGCCTTTAAACAGCTTGGAAAATTCCAGAAAATGATGTCATGGC
>NW_027006743.1:0-2727 GCF_036934945.1 Oncorhynchus masou masou
GTAGGTAGGTAGGTTGGTTGGTTGGTTGGTGTCGGCGTAGGTAGGTAGGTAGGTTGGAGTCGACGTAGGTAGGTGGTAGGCAGGTTGGAGTTGGTAGGCAAGTAGGTAGGTAGGTAGGTAGGTTGGAGTCGAGGTAGGTAGGTTGGAGTCGACGTAGGTAGGAAGGTAGGTGGTGGAAGGTAGGTTGGAGTCGACGTAGGTAGGTAGGTAGGTTGGAGTCGACGTAGGTAGGTAGATTGGAGTCGACGTAGGTAGGTAGGTTGGAGCCGACGTAGGTAGGTAGGTTGGGGTCGACGTAGGTAGGTAGGTAGTAGGGTTTGAGTCGACGTAGGTAGGTAGGTAGGTTGGAGTCGAGGTAGGTAGGTAGGTTGGAGTCGAGGTAGGTAGGTAGGTAGGTAGGTAGGTAGGTTGGAGTCGACGTAGGTAGGTAGGTAGGTTGGAGTCGACGTAGGTAGGTAGGTAGGTTGGAGTCGACGTAGGTAGGTAGGTAGGTAGGTAGGTTGGAGTCGACGTAGGTAGGTAGGTAGTTGGAGTCGACGTGGTAGGTAGGTAGGTTGGAGTCGAGGTAGGTAGGTAGGTAGGTAGGTAGGGTTGGAGTCGACGTAGGTAGGTAGGTAGGTTGGAGTCGACGTAGGTAGGTAGGTAGGTAGGTTGGAGTCGACGTAGGTAGTAGGTAGGTTGGAGTCAGACGTAGGTAGGTAGGTTGTGAGTCGACGTCAAGGTAGGTAGGTAGGTAGGTAGGTTGGAGATCGACGTAGGTAGGTAGGTAGGTTGGAGTCGATGTAGGTAGGTAGGTAGGTAGGTAGGTTGGAGTCGAGGTAGGTAGGCAGGTAGGTAGGTAGGTAGGTAGGTTGGAGTCGACGTAGGTAGGTAGGTAGGTTGGAGTCGACGTGGTAGGTAGGTAGGCAGAGTTGGAGTCAGACGTAAATGGTTAGGTAGGTCAGTAGGCAGGTAGGTAGGTTAGGTCAAAGGTAGGTAGGTTGGAGTCAGACGTAGGTAGGTAGGTAGGTAAATGGTAAGTCGACGTAGGTCAAAGTGTAGGTAGGTAGGTAGGTGGGAGCCGACGTAGGTAGGTAGGTAGGTAGGTAGGTAGGTAGGTAGGTTGGAGTCGACGTAGGTAGGTAGGTAGGTAGGTTGGAGTCGGACATAGGGTAGGTAGGTTGGAGTCGACGTAGGTAGGTAGGCAGGTAGGTAGGTAGGTTGGAGTCGAGGTAGTAGAAGTTTGAGCCGCACGTAGGTAGAAGGTAGGTAGGTAGGTAGGTTGGAGTCGACGTAGGTAGGTAGGTAGGTTGGAGTCGACGTAGGTAGGTAGGTTGGAGTCGACGGAGGTAGGTAGGTAGGTTGGAGTCGACGTAGGTAGGTAGGTAGGTAGGTTGGAGTCGAGGTAGGTAGGTAGGTTGGAGTCGACGTAGGTAGGTAGGCAGGTTGGAGTCGAGGTAGGTAGGTTGGTTGGAGTCGAGGTAGGTAGGTAGGTAGGTTGGAGTCGACGTAGGTAGGTAGGTTGGAGTCGAGGTAGGTAGGTAGGTTGAGTCGAGGTAGGTAGGTAGGGTAAATAAGTAAGTAAGTAAGTTGGTCAAAAGTAAGTAAGTAAGTAAGTAAGTTAAGTAAAGTAAGTAAATGATTAAATCAAAGTAAGTAAGTAGGATTAAATCAAAATAAATAAGTTAGTTAAATCAAAAGTAAGTAAGTAGAAATTAAGTAGGGTAAATTAAGTAGAGTAAGTAAGTAAATAAGTAGAAGTAAGTAAGTAAGTAAGTAAGTAAGTAAGTAAAATAGTAAGTAAGTAAGTAAGTAAGTAAGTAAGTAAGTAAATAGAAATAAGTAAGTAAGTAAGTAAGTAAGTATTAGAAATAAGTAATAGTATTAGTAGTAAGTAAGTAAGTAAGTAAATGGTAAGTAATTTAAATCAAAATGTAAGTAAATACTAAATGAAATACAAGTAAGTAAATAAGTTAAATCAAAAGTAAGTAAGTAAATTAAATCAAAAGTAAGTAAATAGAAGTTAAATCAAAGTAAGTAAGTAAATAAGTAAGTTAAATAAATAAGTAAGTAAGTAAGTAAATAAGTTAAATGATAAGTAAGTTAGTTAAATCAAAGTAAGTAAGTAAGTTAGTTAAATCAAAGAAAGTAAGTAAGTAAGTAAGTAAGTTAAATCAAAAGTAAGTAAATACGATAAGTTAGATCAGTAAATAAGTGGTAAGTTAGATCAAAGTAAGTAGGTTGAAGTGGCGTGGTAGGTAGGTAGGTAGGAGTTGGAGTCGACGTAGGTAGGTAGGTAGGTAGGTTGGAGTCGACGTAGGTAGGTAGGTAGGTTGGAGTCGACGTAGGTAGGTAGGTAGGTTGGAGTCGACGTAGGTAGGTAGGTAGGTGTAGGTAGGTAGGTAGGTTGGAGTCGACGTAGGTAGGTAGGTAGGTTGGAGTCGACGTAGGTAGGTAGGTTGGAGTCGACGTAGGTAGGTAGGTAGGTTGGAGTCGACGTAGGTAGGTAGGTAGGTTGGAGTCGACGTAGGTAGGTAGGTAGGTTGGAGTCGAGGTAGGTAGGTAGGTAGGTAGGTTGGAGTCGACGTAGGTAGGTAGGTAGGTTGGAGTCGACGTAGGTAGGTAGGTAGGTTGGAGTCGACGTAGGTAGGTAGGTAGGTAGGTAGGTTGGAGTCGACGTAGGTAGGTAGGTAGGTTGGAGTCGACGTAGGTAGGTAGGCAGGTTGGAGTCGACGTAGGTAGGTAGGT
>NW_027006744.1:0-2726 GCF_036934945.1 Oncorhynchus masou masou
GACCATGCTGGTCATTTATGAACATTTTGAACATCTTGGCCATGTTTCTGTTGCATAATCTCCACCCGGCACAGCCAGAAGAGGACTGGCCACCCCGCATAGCCTGGTTCCTCTCTCTAGGTTTCTTCCGGTTTCGTACTTTCTAGGGAGTTATTCCTAGCCACCGTGCTTCTACAGCTGCATTGCTTGCTGTTTGGGGTTTTAGACTGGGTTATGTAGAGCACTTTGAGATATCAGCCTGATGTCACGAAGGGCTGTCTAAATACATTTGATTTGATTTGATTTGTTCGGAATCAAGGCTGTGGACTGACCATTATGTTCTGAATCAAGGCTGTGATTTGGCCATTCAGACTACAGGAATCAAGGCTGTGGACGACCATTGTGTGATGGGCCTCAGTGACACACTTTGTCTTAAAGGTTGGAGACAGAGAGGTGAGGGGCTCAGTGGGACCCGCTGTCTTAAAGTTGGAGACAGGGAGGAGGGGCTCAGTGACACACTGTCTTAAGGTTGGAGACAGAGAGGAGGGGGCTCAGTGACACACTGTCTTAAGGTTGGAGACAGAGAGGAGGGGGCTCAGTGACACGCTGTCTTAAGGTTGGAGACAGAGAGGAGGGGGCTCAGTGACACGCTGTCTTAAGGTTGGAGACAGGGAGGAGAGGGCTCAGTGACACGCTGTCTTAAAGTTGGAGACAGGGAGGAGAGGGCTCAGTGACACGCTGTCTTAAAGTTGGAGACAGGGAGGAGGGGGCTCAGTGACACGCTGTCTTAAGGTTGGAGACAGAGGGGAGGGGGCTCAGTGACACGCTGTCTTAAGGTTGGAGACAGGGAGGAGGGGGCTCAGTGACACGGTGTCTTAAGGTTGGAGACAGAGAGGAGGGAGCTCAGTGACACGGTGTCTTGAGGTTGAGACAGAGAGGAGGGGGCCTGAGTGACGCGCCTACAACAGCCAGCAGCAGGATTCAAGGGTCAGGTCCTTTGAAATCCAGGATAGCTTTGAGTTCATCCTAGATTGATGTCCCTTACTTCCTGTGTTACACCTCTTTCCCTCCCTCCGATCCGTCCACAATGAGGTCCTCCGATACTCTCCTTGGCTGCCCAGGCGCTGTGAGACGTGTGTTGCCTGTCTGCTGTGACGATGATGACACACACACAGGCGCATCAGCACAATCCCTGGTGAGAGAGACTAAAGCAGTTTAAGGACGTTCTGCAAACTTGTGTGTGTAATATTGGTGTGGGTTGCTGCTGTAATATTTGCGTGCTGTGCTGTGTGTGTGTGTTCAGTGCGCGTGTGTGTGCTTGTGCAAGTGTGTTTTGTGTGTGAGTGTGTGTTTGTGCCGTGTATGTGCATGTGTCTTTGTACAACGTGATTCTACACACACCTGTTGGTCTGCATGAGTAGAACGGATTGGTTTTAATGAGTCTTTTCCTTGAAGCAGAACTGAGAGAATTCCCCTAGTCTTGTTGGTGTAGTTCCATCCCCCGTCTTGTTGGAGTAGTTCCATCCCCTGTCTTGTTGGTGTAGTTCCATCCCCCGTCTTGTTGGAGTAGTTCCATCCCCTGTCTTGTTGGATTGTAGTTCCATCTCCTGTCTTGTTATTGTAGTTCCATCTCCTCGTCTTGTTATTGTAGTTCCATCTCCTGTCTTGTTATTGTAGTTCCATCCCCTGTCTTGTTGGTGTAGTTCCATCACCTGTCTTGTTGGTGTAGTTCCATCCCCTGTCTTGTTATTGTAGTTCCATCCCCTGTCTTGTTATTGTAGTTCCATCCCCTGTCTTGTTGGTGTAGTTCCATCCCCCGTCTTGTTGGTGTAGTTCCATCCCCTGTCTTGTTATTGTAGTTCCATCCCCTGTCTTGTTGGTGTAGTTCCATCCCCTGTCTTGTTGGGTGTAGTTCCATCACCTGTCTTGTTATTGTAGTTCCATCCCCTGTCTTGTTATTGTAGTTCCATCCCCTGTCTTGTTATTGTAGTTCCATCCCTGTCTTGTTGGGTGTAGTTCCATCACCTGTCTTGTTATTGTAGTTCCATCACCTGTCTTGTTGGTGTAGTTCCATCCCCTGTCTTGTTGTTGTAGTTCCATCCCCTGTCTTGTTGGTGTAGTTCCATCCCCTGTCTTGTTGGGTGTAGTTCCATCACCTGTCTTGTTATTGTAGTTCCATCCCCTGTCTTGTTGGTGTAGTTCCATCACCTGTCTTGTTATTGTAGTTCCATCACCTGTCTTGTTATTGTAGTTCCATCACCTGTCTTGTTGGTGTAGTTCCATCCCCTGTCTTGTTAGTTGTAGTTCCATCACCTGTCTTGTTATTGTAGTTCCATCACCTGTCTTGTTGGTGTAGTTCCATCACCTGTCTTGTTGGTGTAGTTCCATCACCTGTCTTGTTGGTGTAGTTCCATCCCCTGTCTTGTTGGTGTAGTTCCATCCCCTGTCTTGTTATTGTAGTTCCATCCCCTGTCTTGTTATTGTAGTTCCATCCCCTGTCTTGTTGGGTGTAGTTCCATCACCTGTCTTGTTATTGTAGTTCCAACCCCTGTCTTGTTATTGTAGTTCCATCCCCTGTCTTGTTATTGTAGTTCCATCCCCTGTCTTGTTGGTGTAGTTCCATCACCTGTCTTGTTGGTGTAGTTCCATCACCATGTCTTGTTATTGTAGTTCCATCCCCTGTCTTGTTGGTGTAGTTCCATCACCTGTCTTGTTGGTGTAGTTCCATCCCCAGTCTTGTTGGAGTA
>NW_027006745.1:0-2722 GCF_036934945.1 Oncorhynchus masou masou
ATTAGCTAACATAACATTCCATTGGAACACAGGAGTGATGGTTGCTGATAATGGGCCTCTGTACGCCTATGTGGATATTCCATTAAACAAATAATAAAAATAAAAGTTTCCAGCGACAATAGTCATTTGCAACATTAACAAAAAAAGGGTGTGTCGTCCTCCACTCACTATCACAAGGGTTAGTAATGTTAGAGAATTTCCAGTCATCTGGTGTTTTTCAGTACCTATAGCATTCTCTTTGAAGTAGAAAGGAGAATCGATATAAGGTTAAATATTAGACATGTGTAAGCAGAATGAAGGCTGAGCCCATGTGAATGTACAGATCAAAATCGAGTTAACCATTAGAAATGTAAAGAACAGAACATAAGCAGAATCCGTGTGGATGAGGCAAGGTAGATCAACACAGACGTGACTGGTCTGGGCCAGATCTGATCTTGTGAAGGCTACTGGACATGCACATGGGTTAATCATACATAGACAACATCAGCCTGAACTTGTGAAGACCTTTAGACAGGAACATTAGCTAATCAGTTATAGGCACCTTTAGACCTACAGTAGGAGTGTGTGTCACGCAACCAATATAATCTATGCACAAATGTCTGAGGCAATAAGAAAGGCAGCAATATTAGGGTGGTCAGAAGGAATTTCCACGACAGTAACTATACAGACACATTTCATAGGCATTTAAAAAAACACTGGCAGTTTGTCTACTTGTTGGCAATACTGGTGTCAAACCATGCAAGTCTCAGTAGCATGAAATAACATCTACCTTCTCATTGAAACAGTTCATCATGAAACAGTTCTACAGCAACTTTTCATACACAGTGGGAAGTTGGATGAACAACAAACTTAGAACCTGCTCTTACCATGAGAACCAGATGTCCCAATCTCCTCCTCCTCTTCTTCATCTTTAATGTTGACATTCAGCTCCAGTGTTTGACTGCAGTCTTCCAGCTTCACTGATGCCATCTCTGCATCCTCCAGTGCAAACTGGGCTCCACTGTCACATTCAGGACCCAGTGACTGTAGGTTTGGACTCACTGTGGAAGGAGAGTGGCAGGCTAAGCTTGTCCTCATTGTTCTCATACTTCATTATAGTCTGACTGTAGTAACAATGACAAACAGGCACCAAAAGTTAATCTTGACAGTTCCGGCACTTTCTTTATTCCCTCAAAATATATTATATTTCTTCTTGTTCAATTATCAAATTTAGTGCTTGACTTGGCCTGAAATAGGTGCCGATACTCATTTTGGGTGACGGTACTGTTTATATTTAGGTGCAGGAGCTCCACAATACTTTTGAGCTAATATTCTATAAAAGAAACGAGCAGAAGCAGTAGAAATTTGAGGTACTGGTACTCAGCTCTGGTGAGCTCCTGTCCAAGTCAAGCACGGATCTCATTTCAATAGATCAGCTAGCTAAGAATTGACAAAACCTTCATTCAAATTAGACAAAGTACACACTTCAAAAATAGCCTACACAGCATAAATGCACTTAATCTATAGTAGATTACATTCACATAAATACATAAATGACAACAAAGCATTTAGTACAAGGTTACAGTATGTTTATCGCAGCACTATGTACTATTTTCCTGAATAACATTGTCTTCACCACCATTTCAAATCAAAGACTAATAGTATTTCTGTCCACACCATAGTAACATTTATAGATACATATAGAAACAACTGAATGTGTCTGAATATTAGTACACATGTAGAAAACTGATGATCATTACATAAAGCTTCAAAACTGTAGCGCAACCGTGAAAATGTCTCTCTGCACCCGCTTTCTTTAGTTCGTTGACGCAGACCGAGTGGGCGCCCCCATTTTACCAGCTCGTGAATTTTACACAAAACCAAAAACATGCCAAACGAACTCAGAAATCTCAAATAAATGGATTCTTTATTAAATGACATTGAGGAAATGATGTACATCCATTCAGACAACCCCGAAGTGTCTAGCTATGTGACTATCTATGTGTATTGTAATAAACATATTAAACGCATGTAATAACGCATTCACTGACTGTTGTCTGCCTGTGGCCTAACCATGCAATTGTGGCTTGCACACTGTGTCATAACCCTCCCCTCCCCCTGTCTTTCTGTAGATACTAATCGCACTGGTACAACCCTGTACGGGTGGCTGACTGAGATAACATATACACTGAACATATACACTGAAATTCCTAAAACACAAACACCCGACCCCCTTCGGGATGGACTCCAAAGACAAAGAACTCTGTCGAGAACCAATGGGATACGGACACCAGGCTGGAGGGGACTGTCTATCACCTACAAGCAACCTACCAGAAGCCAGGACTACCAGAATCTACCTACGTCATTTCAATGTATTAAAAGGACTGCACATCATGTTGTTTCGCTCTCTTTTTCCGACAGTTCCATAAGAGCTAGACGAAGGGGCCGTGCAGCACGCTTTGCCAGATATCATTACGCTTGAATAAACGGTCTTTTATTATACCTTATCCACCTTGTCCAGAGTCTCAACTTGATCTCATTTCTCATGTATCTATTCATCAACAAAATGGTAGCAGAGGATGGTTTAAACCCATGAATTCGGTCCATAGAGAGTTGATGAGAGAAAAGACAAGTTGACGACAGATTCCAAAAGGACAGGCAACCTGTCTGAAAGGAGCCATCAGGGATTCAACTCGCCTCAGGAAACTGATCCAAGAGCTCGACACTATAAGGTAAGCAGAAC
>NW_027006746.1:0-62500 GCF_036934945.1 Oncorhynchus masou masou
ACAGGAAGGAAGGAAGGAAGGAAGGAAGGTAGTCAATCTTGTTTTTTGTTAAGGGCTGCTGAATTTAGGGATGAATGAACACCTCTGCGAGCTTGTGCTGAGCTGACAGAGGGGTTGTGTTTATAAATGTTTGCTCTTCTTCCCACAGAGGTTATGAAGCCTCAGGAGGGGGAGCTAGTCAGTGAGATCTCCAAGGTAAACCTGTTTACTCCCTGATTATCCTCTCTCACATATTTAACTACCTCGGTGTATTCCCCATGTTTAAAACACACCCAACGTCTGGCTTGTAATCCCAAATAGCACCCTATTCACTATATAGTGCACTACACGACCAGGGCCCTTATAGGGACGAGTGCACTATATTGGTAATAGGGAGACATTTGGGATGCTAACTTCCCTGTTACATTATAGACCCTCTCTGATGTGGCTGCCTCTGATCGTTTCCTCGGCTTCATGTTGTAGCCTACACTGTATTGTGTTTTGTTGTTGTTGTCGTTGTGTGTTATCTAATTGAATGTGGATCTTTATGTTGACAGGCTGTGGAAATACTTTTCCTTTCTGAGGACAATGGCCACCTACACACCCAGGTTGTACAACTGATGTGTAACGCGTTTGACACAATGGCTGTAATACAACTGGATATATTTTTGTTTTGTTTTTGTGAAACAATAGAAAGAGTTTGTCTGCACAATTATTATTATTATTTTTTTTTACTCAACCATTCTGTAGTGTCTCCACAACGCTTGTGTGGTTACTTGTGTGCAGTAAAACTCTCCGTTTGTGTCACAACGATTGTGCCAAATGTGTTGTAAAATCAGTTGTACAACTTGAGTGTGTACAGGGCCGATAAAGTATGCATTGGAGCTGATACGATGATTATGATTGTGCAATGGAGAGTTTGTCTGTTACACAAACGTTTACACAACCGTTGTGAAGCCCAACGTCTCTCTTTATTTATACAGAACGGAAAAAAATATATAAAACGCAACATGCAAGAATTTCAAAGATTTTACCGAGTTACAGACAAGTCATATAAGGAAATCAGTCAATTGAAATACATTAATTAGGCCCTAATCTAAGGAATTTCACATGACTGGGAATACAGATGTGCATTTGTTGGTCACAACAACGTTGGAGGCGGTAAAGAAATTAACATTCATTCAACATGGTCTCCCGAGTGGCGCAGCGGTCTAAGGCACTACATCTCAGCGCAAGAGGTGTCACGATAGTACCTGGTTCAAATCCAGGCTGTATCACATCCGGCTGTGATTTGGAGTCCCATAGGGCGGCGCACAATTGGCCCAGCGTCTTCCAGGTTTGCCGTCATTGTAAATTAAAATGTGTTCTTAACTGACTTGCCTACTTAAATAAAGGTTCCACATTCAACTCTCTGGCAACAGCTCTGGTGGACGTTCCTGCAGTCAGCGCGCTCACTCAAAACTGTGGCGTTGTGTGACAAAACTGCACATTTTTAGAGTTTCCTTTTGTTGTCCCCCAGCACAAGGTGCACCTGTGTAATGATCATGCTTCTTGATATGCCACACCTGTCAGGTGGATGGATTATCTTGGCAAACTGACAGGGATGTTAACAAAATTGTGCCCAAACATTGAGAGAAATAAAATGTTTGTGCGTCTGGAACATTTCTGGGATCTTTAATTTCAGCTCATGAAACATAGGACCAACACTTTGCATGTTGCAATTATATTTTTGTTCAGTGTAATGTTATTTTGCCTTTAATTAACCAAGAAAAAATGGTTTCAATCCGATCGCACATAACCGACAATGTGGCTTTTAAAGGCTATGTTCCCTCTTGCGTGGAGACTGTATTCACGGTAAACACTGTAGATGGCGTCGTCTCAATTAGAAATTAGCCGCATTGTCGCAAACCCACAATCGGATTGAATCCTGGCCGAAGTAATTGAGAACACATACTCTTTACCTATAACAATCTGACACTATCTATCCATGTCCTGTATCTGTTCATCCATCCATCCATGTATCCATGTATCCATCCATCCATCCTTCCATGTATCCATCCATCCATCCATCCATCCATCCATCCCTTCATCCATCCATCCATCCATGTATCCATCCATCAATGTATCCATCCATGTATCCATCCATCAATGTATCCATCCATGTATCCACCATCCATCCATCCATCCATGTATCCATCCATCCATGTATCCACCATCCATCCATCCATCCATGTATCCACCATCCATCCATCCATCCATGTATCCATCCATCCATGTATCCACCATCCATCCATCCATCCATGTATCCACCCATCCATCCATCCACCCATGCATCCATCCATGTATCCATCCATCAATGTATCCATCCATCCATGTATCCATCCATGTATCAATCTATCTATCCATCCATCCATCCATCCTTCCATCAATGTATCCATCCATCCATCCACCCTCCATATATACCTCCATTCATGTATCCATGTATACCTCCATTCATGTATACCTCCATCCATGTATACCTCCATTCATGTATACCTCCATCCATGTATCCCTCCATCCATGTATACCTCCATTCATGTATCCCTCCATCCATGTATCCATCCATCCATCCATCTATCCATCCATGTATCCTCCATGTATCCATGTATCCATCCATGTATCAATCTATCTATCCATCCATCCATCCATCCTTCCATCAATGTATCCATCCATCCATCCATGTATCCATCCATCCATCCATGTATCCATCCATCCATCCATCCATGTATCCATCCATCCATGTATCCACCCATCCATCCACCCATCCATCCATCCATCCATCCATCCATCCATCCATCCATCCATGTATCCATCCATCCACCCATCCATCCATCCATGTATCCATCCATCCCTTCATCCATCCATCCATGTATCCATCCATCCATGTATCCATCCATCCCTTCATCCATCCATCCATGTTTCCATCCATCCATCCACCCATCCATCCATCCACCCATCCATCCATCCACCCATCCATCCATCCATCCATGTTTCCATCCATCCATCCACCCATCTATCCATCCACCCATCCATCCATCCATCCATCCATCCATCCATCCATGCATGCATCCATCCATCCATCCATCCATCCATCTCTCTCTCCCTCCTACAGCTCCAGGGCCTGGTGTCAGAGCTGAAGGTGGGCTTCTCCAGTGCTTTATATGAGCTGAGTCAGATCCAGCATGGAGACAGTGATATCAGGGAGGAGGTGGGAGAAGCCCGGAGGAGCTGTGAGAGAAAGGCCCTGCGCATGGAGACCCTGGTTGAATCTCTCAGGGTGAGATGGAGTTCAAGCAGGTCATGATACCAAAGCGATGGGTCACCAGGAACATTGCCTTTAAATGGTCGACAACGCTCTAGAAAGCGTGATCGGATTTAATCTCGGCCGAGGCTTTTATAAAGAGCATAGAGACTATGGAATGGGGATCCCGATCATGATGTTTTGAATCAATAATTTGCTAAAACAGCAACCCAGAGAAGATGAAGTTAACATTGAACAATTGTTTACCCCACAGGATGAACTGGGAGAGATGCGTTGCCAGATCCTGCAACTCTGTGGTAGCAACAAGCAGAGGTCTCCAATACAGCAGGAGGTAAAGGTGACGCAATCAGCTCTGGCAACCCAGAGAGACAGGTAATCAGTAAACATCCACTAAAATAGACACCAATAAACCATCTGTAGATAGTAATGATTGATTAATATGCTGGTCTTTTAGAAATCTCAATAAAAAAATATTGGACTGTTGTTGTTTAAACATGAGTACATATATTGCATTAGATCAATAGTCTCCAGTAGCTATCAAGCATGGGTACCAGTCTGTTTCTGCTATCATTCCACTCCTTGTCGTCTCAAATGTTTGGCAATGACACGGAGTACAAAGAGTGAAATGGTACAACACATAGCTGCTAGTCTGAAATCTAGAACCTGTTATCTCCTTTTCTTGCCAAAGTGTGTTTTAGGAGAATCCGGGCACCCAGATTGATTTCTGATTTACCTTTTTCTTTAGTATCTGTAAGTAATACAGGTCTGTACTCTCTGGTCTGTACTCTCTGGTCTGTACTCTCTGGTCTGTCCTCTCTGGCCTGTACTCTCTGGTGGTAATACAGGTCTGTACTCTCTGGTCTGTACTCTCTGGTGGTAATACAGGTCTGTACTCTCTGGTCTGTACTCTAGTGTGTACTCTCTAGTCTGTACTCTCTGGTCTGTACTCTCTGGTCTGTACTCTCTGGTGGTAATACTGGTCTGTACTCTCTGGTCTGTACTCTCTGGTCTGTACTCTCGGGTGGTAATACAGGTCTGTACTCTCTGGTGGTAATACAGGTCTGTACTCTCTAGTCTGTACTCTCTGGTCTGTACTCTCTGGTCTGTACTCTCTGGTGGTAATACTGGTCTGTACTCTCTGGTCTGTACTCTCTGGTGGTAATACAGGTCTGTACTCTCTGGTCTGTACTCTCTGGTCTGTACTCTCTGGTGGTAATACTGGTCTGTACTCTCTGGTCTGTACTCTCTGGTCTGTACTCTCTGGTCTGTACTCTCTGGTCTGTACTCTCCGGTGGTAATACAGGTCTGTACTCTCTGGTCTGTACTCTCTGGTGGTAATACTGGTCTGTACTCTCTGGTGGTAATACTGGTCTGTACTCTCTGGTCTGTACTCTCTGGTCTGTACTCTCTGGTCTGTACTCTCTGGTCTGTACTCTCCGGTGGTAATACAGGTCTGTACTCTCTGGTCTGTACTCTCTGGTGGTAATACAGGTCTGTACTCTCTGGTCTGTACTCTCGGGTGGTAATACAGGTCTGTACTCTCTGGTCTGTACTCTCTGGTGGTAATACTGGTCTGTACTCTCTGGTCTGTACTCTCTGGTCTGTACTCTCTGGTCTGTACTCTCTGGTCTGTACTCTCCGGTGGTAATACAGGTCTGTACTCTCTGGTCTGTACTCTCTGGTGGTAATACAGGTCTGTACTCTCTGGTCTGTACTCTCGGGTGGTAATACTGGTCTGTACTCTCTGGTCTGTACTCTCTGGTGGTAATACTGGTCTGTACTCTCTGGTGGTAATACTGGTCTGTACTCTCTGGTCTGTACTCTCTGGTGGTAATACTGGTCTGTACTCTCTGGTGGTAATACTGGTCTGTACTCTCTGGTCTGTACTCTCTGGTCTGTACTCTCCAGTGGTAATACAGGTCTGTACTCTCTGGTCTGTACTCTCTGGTGGTAATACAGGTCTGTACTCTCTGGTCTGTACTCTCTGGTAGTGATACAGGTCTGTACTCTCTGGTCTGTACTCTCTGGTCTGTACTCTCGGGTGGTAATACTGGTCTGTACTCTCTGGTCTGTACTCTCTGGTGGTAATACTGGTCTGTACTCTCTGGTGGTAATACTGGTCTGTACTCTCTGGTGGTAATACTGGTCTGTACTCTCTGGTCTGTACTCTCTGGTCTGTACTCTCTGGTGGTAATACTGGTCTGTACTCTCTGGTGGTAATACTGGTCTGTACTCTCTGGTAGTGATACAGGTCTTGTGGTGAATGGGAGGAGCCACTGTGAGTGCAGTGCCAGCAGCAGTACATCCTCCTCTTCGAACCGGGGCAGAGTCCTGCTCCACTGCTACCTGCAGGGGCTCAAGGCAGGGATGTATGAGGGGACAGGTAGGTCCACACTGTTCAAATACACTCTTTCTGTAAATCCTTTACTCAACGTTCCCCAAACAAGGGGCTGCGTGTCACGTTCGTCATAATGTCTTCAGACCAAGATGCAGCGTGAGTAGAGTTCCACATCATTTTAATAAACTGAAACTCACCAAAACAAAACAACAAACGAACCGTGAAGCTATACAAATAGTGCAGACAGGCAACTATACATAGACAAGATCCCACACCAGAAAGTGGGAAACAGGGCTGCCTAAATATGATCCCCAATCAGAGACAACGATAATCAGCTGTCTCTGATTGGGAACCATATCAGGCCAACATAGAAATACAAAAACCCCTAGACATACAAAACCCTAGACATACAACACTAGAGTACCCACCATAGTCACACCCTGACCTAACCAAAATATATAGAAAGATATCTAAGAGATATCTAAGCGAGCTGCCCACTGACTGAGCCTACCAGAAGAGCTAAATGCCTTTTATGCTCGCTTAGGGGCAAGCAACACTGAAGCATGCATGAGAGGATCAGCTGTTCCAGACTACTGTGTGATCACGCTCTCCGTAGCCGATGTGAGTAAGACCTTTAAACAGGTCAAGACCTTTTTACAAGACCGCAGGGACAGACGGATTACCAGGACCTGCACTCTGAGCATGCGCAGACCAACTGTCAAGTGTCTTCACTGACATTTTCAACCTTTTCCTGACTGAGTCTGTAATACCTACATGTTTCAAGCAGACCACCATAGTCCCTGTGCCCAAGGAAGCGAAGGTAACCTGCCTAAATGACTACGGCCCGTAGCACTCACATTGGTAGCCATGAAGTGCTTTGAAAGGCTGGTCATGACTCACATCAGCACCATCATGCCGGGAAACCATAGACTCACTCCAATTTGCATACCGCCCCAACAGATCCACAGATGACACAATCCTAATCGCACTCCACACTGCCCTTTCCCACCTGGACAAAAGGAACACCTTGAGAATGCTGTTCACACAGCTGAGTGTTCAACACCATAGTGCCCTCAAAGCTCATCACTAAGCTAAGGAACCGGGGACTAAACGTCTCAACAACACATCTGCCACGCTGATCCTCAACACTGGGGCCCCTCAGGGGTGCGTGCTTAGTCTCCTCCTGTACTACCTGTTCACCCATGACTGCACAGACAGGCACGACTCCAACACCATCATTAAGTTTGCCGACGACATAACGGTGGTAGACCTGATCACCGACAACAACGAGACAGCCTATAGGGAGGAGATCAGAGACCTGGCAGTGTGGTGCCAGGACAACAACCTCTCCCACAATGTGAGCAAGAAAAAGGAGCTGATCGTGGACTACAGGAAAAGTCAAAACACACCACATCATGGTCCAAACACACCAAGACAGTTGTGAAGAGGGCACGACAAAACCTATTCCCCCTCAGGAGACTGAAAAGATTTGGCATGGGTCCTCAGATCCTCAAAAAGTTCTACAGCTGCACCATCGAGAGCATCTATATATATATATATATATATATATATATATATATATATATATATATATATATATATATATATTTTATAATATAAAAAAATAATAATAATAATCATTTAGTGGAGAGATCAGCTTTAATAGTGCAGATATATTGTAGATTCCATCAATGTAATTGTCTGCATCATTTCCAATCACCCATGTATTTTAAGGTAAATATATATTTCTATACATATACATATACTGTATACAGCATATTATTTGTATGTATTTGTTGGGCTTTATAATTTTATGTGTTGGGCTTTAGCTGAGATTATTCTTTACAGAGTTAAGAACATTTGTTCAGACCTCAATTGTTCAAATTTTCCTCGACATTGGCATCATGTTGGTAGGGAGATCAGAATTTTACATTGAGCTTCAACCAAAGCCTATATTGTCGTGATGACCGGTGTTGTGCCGAAAATCTCCACCTGACAGAATTCTCCCCTCTTTCCTGCAACGTGCTTGCTAGTTGAGATGTCTGCTTTTCACTCCATTGTCAGTTTAGCCTACGTTTCACTGATTTTAGTAGCAGAAAACATTTTTTTTCCTGCAGTTTTCGGTTTGGCTATTTGTTTCAAATGTCGGTTCGAGCTTGTATGGCGTCCTGGGCGAACACCCCCTTCTGCCCAAATCGCCCGTACCTAAATCCGCGACTGATTTTTGTATTAGTCTATAAATAAATCTCTTTGCCAAAATTCGTGATCTCTCGCATGTCTTATTCGACTAGTATTTTTGAAAGTGTAAGGATAGTAATTCAGCTATAATTGTTCTGAAATGTTTATTGCTTGGCAACATTATACTCCCTCCTCTATGTTTAAATATAACACACATACATGTATTATTCATTTCGGTTTCCTCTCCCCCCTGACAAAGTCTGTTCTATAGAAAGTATTGGACTCTGACGTGTGTCACAGAAAATATTTGACTCTTTTTCGGCACAACAGCCGCGCGACAATAATTTTACATCAGCTTCTCTTCCACAGATGCAAGGCACCAAGTGACGATGCAGCTTCTCCACTCAGAATGGGAATACGTGTCAACCTTAAACCAGCTCTACGACAAGTACAGAACACCTCCTGCTCTGCAAATGGACCTGGAGCCATAGTAAGGACAAACCCAACTAGTAGCCTATTTCCTATATATACCCAAAAGTTGTGCACTGTATAAGGAATAGTGTGCCATTTGGGACAGAGCCAATGCTATCACGCTATCATGCTACCACAATCCAGTGTGGATTATAAACTATCATGCTACCTCAATCCAGTGTAGATTATTATGGGATTATAAACTATCATGCTACCTCAGTCCAGTGTGGATTATTATGGGATTATAAACTATCATGCTACCTCAGTCCAGTGTGGATTATTATGGGGATTATAAACTATCATGCTACCACAGTCCAGTGTAGATTATTATGGGATTATAAACTATCATGCTACCTCAGTCCAGTGTGGATTATTATGGGATTATAAACTATCATGCTACCTCAGTCCAGTGTAGATTATTATGGGATTATAAACTATCATGCTACCTCAGTCCAGTGGGGATTATTATGGGATTATAAACTATCATGCTACCTCAGTCCAGTGTAGATTATTATGGGATTATAAACTATCATGCTACCTCAGTCCAGTGTAGATTATTATGGGATTATAAACTATCATGCTACCACAGTCCAGTGTAGATTATTATGGGGATTATAAACTATCATGCTACCTCAGTCCAGTGTGGATTACTATGGGATTATAAACTATCATGCTACCTCAGTCCAGTGTGGATTATTATGGGATTATAAACTATCATGCTACCACAGTCCAGTGTAGATTATTATGGGGATTATAAACTATCATGCTACCACAGTCCAGTGTGGATTATTATGGGATTATAAACTATCATGCTACCTCAGTCCAGTGTGGATTACTATGGGATTATAAACTATCATGCTACCTCAGTCCAGTGTGGATTATTATGGGATTATAAACTATCATGCTACCACAGTCCAGTGTAGATTATTATGGGGATTATAAACTATCATGCTACCTCAGTCCAGTGTGGATTACTATGGGATTATAAACTATCATGCTACCACAGTCCAGTGTAGATTATTATGGGGATTATAAACTATCATGCTACCACAGTCCAGTGTGGATTACTATGGGATTATAAACTATCATGCTACCTCAGTCCAGTGTGGATTATTATGGGATTATAAACTATCATGCTACCACAGTCCAGTGTAGATTATTATGGGGATTATAAACTATCATGCTACCACAGTCCAGTGTGGATTATTATGGGATTATAAACTATCATGCTACCTCAGTCCAGTGTAGATTATTATGGGATTATAAACTATCATGCTACCACAGTCCAGTGTAGATTATTATGGGGATTATAAACTATCATGCTACCTCAGTCCAGTGTAGATTATTATGGGATTATAAACTATCATGCTACCTCAGTCCAGTGTAGATTATTATGGGATTATAAACTATCATGCTACCTCAGTCCAGTGTGGATTACTATGGGATTATAAACTATCATGCTACCTCAGTCCAGTGTGGATTATAAACTATCATGCTACCTCAGTCCAGTGGGGATTATTATGGGATTATAAACTATCATGCTACCTCAGTCCAGTGTGGATTAATATGGGGATTATAATTAATGGACATTGTTGTAGGGCTTGATACATTTTTCGCAAGGAAAAAATCAAGTCTGAAATTTCAATGTGGAAATTACAAAC
Source organism: Oncorhynchus masou masou (assembly GCF_036934945.1). Classification (NCBI taxonomy): domain Eukaryota; kingdom Metazoa; phylum Chordata; class Actinopteri; order Salmoniformes; family Salmonidae; genus Oncorhynchus; species Oncorhynchus masou. Next base: position 9,929 of record NW_027006746.1, read on the forward strand.
TTCAGAAGCCTTTTTAGACCTCAAATGCACTGCAAATGTTACATTTCCTGCTTTGCAGGAAAAGTCTCCTGTAACAGAGTGATCAAATTAAGATCCTACATCTGTAGGCTGTGTGCCCTATTCACTAGCCCTATGGGCTCCACCTATAGAAAATAGGGTGCCAGCCTCCCGGGTTTGGCTGGCCGGGATTTCTTTGTACCACCGCGCTTTAGCGACTCCTTCTGGCGAGCCGGGCGCCTGCAAGGTGACTTCGGTTGCCAGCTGGACAAGTGTTTCCTCGGGTATACAGTGTTTCCTCGGGTATACAGTGTTTCCTCGGGTATACAGTGTTTCCTCGGGTATACAGTGTTTCCTCGGGTATACAGTGTTTCCACGGGTATACAGTGTTTCCTCGGGTATACAGTGTTTCCTCGGGTATACAGTGTTTCCACGGGTATACAGTGTTTCCTCGGGTATACAGTGTTTCCTCGGGTATACAGTGTTTCCTCGGGTATACAGTGTTTCCACGGGTATACAGTGTTTCCACGGGTATACAGTGTTTCCACGGGTATACAGTGTTTCCTCGGGTATACAGTGTTTCCTCGGGTATACAGTGTTTCCTCGGGTATACAGTGTTTCCTCGGGTATACAGTGTTTCCTCGGGTATACAGTGTTTCCTCAGGTATACAGTGTTTCCTCAGGTATACAGTGTTTCCTCGGGTATACAGTGTTTCCTCAGGTATACAGTGTTTCCTCAGGTATACAGTGTTTCCTCAAGTATACAGGTATACAGTGTTTCCTCAGGTATACAGGTATAGTGTTTCCTGACCAGGTGTTTACTCTGACACATTGGTGCGGCTGGCTTCCGGGTTAAGTGAGCAGTGTTGTCAAGAAGCAGTGCGGCTTGGCAGGGTCGTGTTTCGGGGGAACGCGGCTCTCGACTTTCGCCTCTCCCGGGTCCGTACGGGAGTTGCAGCGACGGGACAAGACTGTAACTACCAATTGGAAACCACGACATTGGGGTAGAGAAACGGGGTATAAGTACAAAAAAACAATGTGGTGGCCACTGGGATGCAGACACCCCGGTAATCACCTGTCAATCAATTGGCCATCAGGCCATGTTGACAGTCCCTTAAATACTAACTCTTTGGGGATTTCCTTGTTGTCTCTCGTTGTTTTTTCGTTGTGTTTTCTCCTTGTTTTCTCCTCTAGTCAGAATTACCTGAAGTTTGTGGAGGAGTTGCTGCAACGCCACCTTCTGTTCAGAAACACTCTGGAGCAGAGGTTGTCTGCTCACGACTGGAAAGGCCTGGTGGGAGACATCTTTGTCCAACTCGTAGGCCACAATGACGTAAGTACGGAAACATACAGAAATCCCATCTTGACTATCATATTGTTGTCTCTACCTTCTTGCCCTTTGTGCTGTTATCTGTGCCCAATAATGTTTGTACCATGTTTTCTGTTGCTACCATGTTGTTATTTGTTGCTACCATGTTGTTATGTGCTTCTACCATGTTGTTATGTGTTGCTACCATGTTGTTTTGTGCTGCTACCATGTTGTTTTGTGCTGCTACCATGTTGTTATGTGTTGCTACCATGTTGTTATGTGCTGCTACCATGCTGTTTTTCATGTGTTGCTACCATGTTATGCTGTGTTAGGTCTCTCTTTATGTAGTGTTGTCTCTCTTGTCGTGATGAGTGTTTTGTCCTATATTTATATTTTATTTATATTTTATTTAGTTGTGTTTAATCCCAGCCCCCGTCCCCACAGGAGGCCTTTTGGGAGGCCGTCATTATAAATAATAATTTGTTCTTAACGGACTTACCTGGTTAAATAAAATAAATAAATACAAATATTTTTGGTTGTTCTTTCAAACTGTAGATAGATGTAGATAGAGATTATAATACATATCAATCTACATCTCATCTATATCCTCCTCACGACTATTCCTGTTTGTCTCCTCAAGTCCTCTTTCTTGGACATTTACCACGGATACACAACAGCTCTGGCCACATTTCTTTCTATAGAATTCAACAGAATAATGCTCAATGGGAAAATACAAAGCACACAGGTAGGTAAATCCCTTAGGTTGTTACTGGATCTTTTAATAATGTACAGGTCTTATCTTTCAAAATGGTGGCGGTGAGTGAGGGATTTTGAATGTCTCCACGTTCACGTTGTTTACAGAGCTATACGAAGGAAAGAGAGGAAGTTCAACTGTTCTCTCTGCTGTTGGCGCCAGTCTCTCGAATCCACAGCTACTTAACCCTTATTCAGGTTGGTCCACCTCTCCTTCTCCTCCTTCTTTTTGGAGTGTCTCTCTATGATAGCCAATCCAGTGAAGATAATCTCAAATGGACAGGTGACACGAAGAAGTATGACTCAGTTAATTGAACATGGCCCTTGCAATGTCCCTGTAATGTGCACTGTCCCTGTAAAAATAAACTCAAACTCAACTCAAACAGAAGGGTCATGGGCTCATTTCTTACTGGGGCCAACCATGTGAATATGTATACACTCCTGTAAATCACTAAGGATATAAGCGTCTGCTAAATGGAATATATTTTTATATTATTGCGGTTCACTGACTGGAACCTGTTCCCCTATAGAGTGTTTGTCTACAGGCAGTGATCACCCAGAATGCAACTCTAGTATATTACATATCGGTTTCTCTGAGTACAATCCTGTTCCCCTGTAGAGTCTGTTTGTCTACAGGCAGTGATCACCCAGAATGCAACTCTAGTATATATCGGTTTCTCTGAGTACAATCCCGTTCCCCTGTAGAGTCTGTTAGTCTAAAGGCAGCGATCACCCAGAATGCAACTCTAGTATATATCTGTTTCTCTGAGCATAATCCCGTTCCCCTGTAGAGTCTGTTAGTCTACAGGCAGTGATCACCCAGAATGCAACTCTAGTATATATCTGTTTCTCTGAGCATAATCCCGTTCCCCTGTAGAGTCTGTTGCAGTGGACTGACAGCGATCACCCAGACTGCAGCCTCCTCCAGGGGTCAGAGAGGGTCCTGAGGAGCATCCTTTCCCGCTGTCACCTCATCCTGGAGGACGATGTTCGATGGGGAGACGGAGGAAGAATGGCCGGGCCCAGGTTAGTAAGAGACTCCCTGGCTGTGTCCCGGGCCCAGGTTAGTTAGAGACACTCCCTGGCTGTGTCCCAGGCCCAGGTTAGTAAGAGACTCCCTGGCTGTGTCCCAGGCCCAGGTTAGTAAGAGACTCCCTGGCTGTGTCCCGGGCCCAGGTTAGTTAGAGACTCCCTGGCTGTGTCCCAGGCCCTATGTGTTGGTCTCTGTGGCCCAGGTTAGTTAGAGACACTCCCTGGCTGTGTCCCAGGCCCAAGTTAGTTAGAGACACTCCCTGGCTGTGTCCCAGGCCCAGGTTAGTTAGAGACACTCCCTGGCTGTGTCCCAGGCCCAAGTTAGTTAGAGACACTCCCTGGCTGTGTCCCAGGCCCAGGTTAGTTAGAGACACTCCCTGGCTGTGTCCCAGGCCCAGGTTAGTAAGAGACACTCCCTGGCTGTGTCCCGGGCCCTATGTGTTGGTCTCTGTGGCCCAGGTTAGTAAGAGACTCCCTGGCTGTGTCCCAGGCCCAGGTTAGTAAGAGACTCCCTGGCTGTGTCCCGGGCCCTATGTGTTGGTCTCTGTGGCCCAGGTTAGTTAGAGACTCCCTGGCTGTGTCCCGGGCCCTATGTGTTGGTCTCTGGCCCAGGTTAGTTAGAGACACTCCCTGGCTGTGTCCCAGGCCCAGGTTAGTAAGAGAGTCCCTGGCTGTGTCCCAGGCCCAGGTTAGTAAGAGACTCCCTGGCTGTGTCCCAGGCCCTATGTGTTGGTCTCTGTGGCCCAGGTTAGTAAGAGAGTCCCTGGCTGTGTCCCAGGCCCAGGTTAGTAAGAGACTCCCTGGCTGTGTCCCGGGCCCTATGTGTTGGTCTCTGTGGCCCAGGTTAGTAAGAGACTCCCTGGCTGTGTCCCAGGCCCAGGTTAGTAAGAGACTCCCTGGCTGTGTCCCGGGCCCTATGTGTTGGTCTCTGTGGCCCAGGTTAGTAAGAGACTCCCTGGCTGTGTCCCAGGCCCAGGTTAGTAAGAGACTCCCTGGCTGTGTCCCGGGCCCAGGTTAGTAAGAGACTCCCTGGCTGTGTCCCGGGCCCTATGTGTTGGTCTCTGTGGCCCAGGTTAGTTAGAGACTCCCTGGCTGTGTCCCGGGCCCTATGTGTTGGTCTCTGGCCCAGGTTAGTTAGAGACACTCCCTGGCTGTGTCCCAGGCCCAGGTTAGTAAGAGAGACTCCCTGGATGTGTCCCCAAATGGCACCCTATTCCCTATGTGCTCAACCTTTTGACCAGGGCCCTATGGGTTGGTCTCTGTGGTGACCAGGGCCCTATGGGTTGGTCTCTGTGGCCCTGGTCTAAAGCAGTAAACCCTATAGTGACCAGGGCCCTATGGGTTGGTCTCTGTGGCCCTGGTCTAAAGCAGTAAACCCTATAGTGACCAGGGCCCTATGGGTTGGTCTCTGTGGCCCTGGTCTAAAGCAGTAAACCCTATAGTGACCTGGGTCCTATGGGTTGGTCTCTGTGACCCTGGTCTAAAGCAGTAACCCCTATAGTGACCAGGGCCCTATGGGTTGGTCTCTGTGGCCCTGGTCTAAAGCAGTAAACCCTATAGTGACCAGGGCCCTACGGGTTGGTCTCTGTGGCCCTGGTCTAAAGCAGTAAACCCTATAGTGACCAGGGCCCTATGGGTTGGTCTCTGTGGCCCTGGTCTAAAGCAGTAAACCCTATAGTGACCAGGGCCCTATGGGTTGGTCTCTGTGGCCCTGGTCTAAACCAGTAAACCCTATAGTGACCAGGGCCCTATGGGTTGGTCTCTGTGGCCCTGGTCTAAAGCAGTAAACCCTATAGTGACCAGGGCCCTATGGGTTGGTCTCTGTGACCCTGGTCTAAAGCAGTAAACCCTATAGTGACCAGGGCCCTATGGGTTGGTCTCTGTGGCCCTGGTCTAAACCAGTAAACCCTATAGTGACCAGGGCCCTATGGGTTGGTCTCTGTGGCCCTGGTCTAAAGCAGTAAACCCTATAGTGACCAGGGCCCTATGGGTTGGTCTCTGTGGCCCTGGTCTAAAGCAGTAAACCCTATAGTGACCAGGGCCCTATGGGTTGGTCTCTGTGGCCCTGGTCTAAAGCAGTAAACAATATAGTGACCAGGGCCCTATGGGTTGGTCTCTGTGGCCCTGGTCTAAAGCAGTAAACCCTATAGTGACCAGGGCCCTATGGGTTGGTCTCTGTGGCCCTGGTCTAAACCAGTAAACCCTATAGTGACCAGGGCCCTATGGGTTGGTCTCTGTGGCCCTGGTCTAAAGCAGTAAACCCTATAGTGACCAGGGCCCTATGGGTTGGTCTCTGTGGCCCTGGTCTAAAGCAGTAAACCCTATAGTGACCAGGGCCCTATGGGTTGGTCTCTGTGGCCCTGGTCTAAAGCAGTAAACCCTATAGTGACCAGGGCCCTATGGGTTGGTCTCTGTGACCCTGGTCTAAACCAGTAAACCCTATAGTGACCAGGGCCCTATGGGTTGGTCTCTGTGGCCCTGGTCTAACGCAGTAAACCCTATAGTGACCAGGGCCCTATGGGTTGGTCTCTGTGGCCCTGGTCTAAAGCAGTAAACCCTATAGTGACCAGGGCCCTATGGGTTGGTCTCTGTGACCCTGGTCTAAAGCAGTAAACCCTATAGTGACCAGGGTTCCATTTCACACAGAATCACGGAATCCATTCAGAACTAAATCACAATGTACACACTGGGCAGCTACTCAATTTGACAGTTCATGGTCTGTCAAACAGACCATTCCCTGAATAATCATGGAATTTAGTCGATTACAAGCCAATGAACAGGCCAAACATTTCAGAAACAAAATAATCAGACACCCATATAAAATGTAAATATAATTTAAAAAATGTTCTCCAAATCCAAGATCCATCACGGGATCCTGTGGGAGAGATTTCAATCATCATACTGACGGTCACATAGACAGGCGTACACATAGACAGGCGTTCATATAGACTGTCGTGCTTATTTTAAGATCTGCCTGAAGCACGACATATTGGAGTGTCCAGACCGTCCCCACACTCAGCAGTTCCTCTGTGTTTCAGTGGCAGCTGCTCTGCCTGCCCCTGTGCCAAGTCGTGCGATCACAGAAGCCAGCTCTGCCCTGCCACGGACACACAGAAACACAGACAGGAGTCCCGTGATGCTGCTGGGAAACGGTGAGTGTGTTTTTGTCGCCATCTGGTGCCCTCGGAGGGTAAGAGGCCTCGAGAGGCACAATGCAGAACATCAGCAGTGAAACATTGTCAAAAGTTGCAGATAGAAAATGCCACAAATATGTTTGATAAAATGGCATAGTTTGCAACAAAATGTCTACTGAAATGGCATGCATAGTATGCAACAAAATGGCTGTTGAAATAGCATAGTATGCAACAAAATGGCTGTTGAAATAGCATAGTATGCAACAAAATGTCTACTGAAATGGCATGCATAGTATGCAACAAAATGTCTACTGAAATGGCATGCATAGTATGCAACAAAATGGCTGTTGAAATAGCATAGTATGCAACAAAATGTCTACTGAAATGGCATGCATAGTATGCAACAAAATGGCTGTTGAAATAGCATAGTATACAACAAAATGTCTGTTGAAATAGCATAGTATGCAACAAAATGGCTGTTGAAATAGCATAGTATGCAACAAAATGTCTACTGAAATGGCATGCATAGTATGCAACAAAATGGCTGTTGAAATAGCATAGTATGCAACAAAATGTCTACTGAAATGGCATGCATAGTATGCAACAAAATGGCTGTTGAAATAGCATAGTATACAACAAAATGTCTGTTGAAATAGCATAGTATGCAACAAAATGGCTGTTGAAATAGCATAGTATGCAACAAAATGTCTACTGAAATGGCATGCATAGTATGCAACAAAATGGCTGTTGAAATAGCATAGTATGCAACAAAATGTCTGCTGAAATGGCATAGTATGTGTAACAGTATAGACTTTACGTCCGTCCCCTCGCCCCGACCTGGGCGTGAACCAGGGACGCTCTGCACACATCAACAGTCACCCTCGAAGCATTGTTACCCATCGCTCCACAAAAGCCCCTGTCCTTGCAGAGCAAAGGGTAACCACTACTTCAAGGTCTCAGAGCGAGTGACGTCACCGATTGAAACGCGACCAGCGAGCACCACCGCTAACTAGCTAGCCATTTCGCATCGGCTACATATGCAACAAAATGACTGCATGTACTCTCTGCAGTTACTGGATAACAGTGTCTGTCTGCGACCTGTAAGTGGTGTTATAATTGACGTGAAGCTATTTCATGTGATCTCTCTCTCTCTCCCTAGAGAGGAACAACAGCCACGTCTTTCTAACTGTGCCGCCGGCTGCCAGAGCATGCCTGTTGCCCGTTGGTCTACCGGTACTGTACGGAAGAAGAGCTGTTACAGAGACCGGACAGGGGGGACCTTCCAGTCTCATCTCCGTGACTCCGGCGGCCTGGTCTACGGTGGGGACATCAGCGCCTTCCTCCATACGGCACCCCCTGGGTGGGGACAGCGACTCTGGACAGGAGTCTCCGAGCCAGGCCACGGGGGTTAAGGCACACGGACACGGCCCCCAGACCCCTGGTCCTCACATGGTCCAGAGAAGCACTGATGACTGTGACACGGAGGAGGACGTTGGGGACACCTCCGTGTTCGACTACTCCTCCGTCACCACCTGTAGCCCAGACGGGACCCTGAGGAGGGAGGGGGAAGCGAGTAATACCGAGGAGGACGACGAGGAAGAGGACACAGACAGTCAGGTGCCTGTTCTGTTGAAGCCCTCATACACACAGCAGCAGCAGTCGCTGTGGGATTCGCCCAGAGAACGGACGGTATGTCTGAGGTGGCAGATACCCAGGCTGCCGTACCCTTCTTCTCGAAGTCCTCGACACCAGGCAGGACCAGCGGGCCTGGAGGGCCAGGGTCAGACACCAGGGCCAGCAGGACCCTATGGGAACAGAGTCATCAACGTCACTAAGGGACCACCTCCTCTCATAACCACCAGTGTCTTCAGACCCATCTGGGATGAACCACCAAAACAGGTCTTTATCCATCTTTATACAACCTTGGCTGTGTTCAATCAATGGCACGTTGTCGTCAAGCACAATGCACTCTCGATCGACAGCACGTCTTTAAAAGGCTCCCAGAGATCGCACTCACGGCGAACGCTGCGGATGTCGACCCAAGCGTAATTATGTTTAAAGAGTCAAAGTGCCGTGGTTGTCGACACTGACCTTTGACTTGAACTCTGACCCCTGTCTAGTAATGTATGCACGCATGACTGTCCCTTTGGATGAAAGCGTCTGCTAGCTGGCAGATATTATTATATCACTATATAAACACATACAGTACCATTATACAGTACATTTAAATAAATATATACATATATACAGTACCATTATACAGTACATTTAAATATATATATATATATATATATATATATATATATATATATACATATATATAGTACCATTACACAGTACATTCAAATAAATATATACAGTACCATTATACAGTACATTTAAAGATATATATATATATACATATATATAGTACCATTATATCAATATATATAGTACCATTATACAGAACATTTAAATCATTATATACATATATATAGTACCATTATACAGTACATTTAAATATATATATACATATATACAGTACCATTATACAGTACATTTAAATAAATATATACATATATACAGTACCATTATACAGTACATTTAAATAAATATATACATATATACAGTACCATTATACAGTACATTTAAATAAATATATACATATATATAGTACCATTATATCAATATATAAATATATACAGTACATTTAAATAAATATATACATATATATAGTACCATTATATCAATATATACATATATACAGTACCATTATATCAATATATCAATATATATAGTCCCAATATATCTATATATAGTACCATTATATCAATATATACAGTACCATTATACAGTACATTTAAATAAATATATACATATATATAGTACCATTATATCAATATATACAGTACCATTATATCAATATATACAGAACCATTATATCAATATATACAGTAACATTATATCAATATATTCAGTAACATTATATCAATATATTCAGTACCATTATATCAATATAGACAGTACCATCATATCAATATAGACAGTACCATTATATCAATATATACAGAACCATTATATCAATATATTCAGTACCATTATATCAATAAATAAATATATACAGTACCATTATATCAATATATAAATATAGACTACCAATATATCAATATAAACAATACCATTATATCAATATATCAATATATACAGTACCATCATATCAATATATTCAGTACCATTATATCAATATAGACAGTACCATTATATCAATATAGACAGAACCATTATATCAATATATTCAGTACCATTATATCAATATATACAGTACCATTATATCAATATATAAATATAGACAGTACCACTATATCAATATATACAGAACCATTATATCAATATATACAGTACCATCATATCAATATATACAGTACCATGATATCAATTTATACAGTACCATTATATCAATATATACAGTACCATTATATCAATATATACAGTACCATTATATCAATATATACAGTACCATTATATCAATATATAAATATAGACAGTACCATGATATCAATATATATAGTACCATTATGTCAATATATACAGTACCATTATATCAATATATAAATATAGACAGTACCAATATATCAATATAAACAGTACCATTATATCAATATATCAATATATAGAGTACCATCATAAATATATACAGTACCATTATATCAATATATAAATATATACAGTACCACTATATCAATATATACAGTACCAATATATCAATATAAACAGTACCATTATATCAATATATCAATATATACAGTACCATCATAAATATATACAGTACCATTATATCAATATATAAATATATACAGTACCACTATATCAATATATACAGTACCATTATATCAATATAAACAGTACCATTATATCAATATATCAATATATACAGTACCATCATAAATATATACAGTACCATTATATCAATATATAAATATATACAGTACCACTATATCAATATATACAGTACCATTATATCAATATAGACAGTACCATTATATCAATATATAAATATAGACAGTACCATTATATCAATATATTCAGTACCATTATATCAATATATAAATATATACAGTACCACTATATCAATATAGACAGTACCATTATATCAATATATACAGTACCATTATATCAATATATAAATATATACAGTACCACTATATCAATATATACAGTACCATTATATCAATATATACAGTACCAGTATATCAATATAGACAGTACCAGTATATCAATATAGACAGTACCAGTATATCAATATAGACAGTACCAGTATATCAATATAGACAGTACCAGTATATCAATATAGACAGTACCAGTATATCAATATAGACAGTACCAGTTTATCAATATAGACAGTACCAGTATATCAATATAGACAGTACCAGTTTATCAATATAGACAGTACCAGTATATCAATATAGACAGTACCATTATATCAATATATAAATATAGACAGTACCATAATATCAATATATTCAGTACCATTATATCAATATATAAATATAGAGAGTACCATTATATCAATATAGACAGTACCAGTATATCAATATAGACAGTACCAGTATATCAATATAGACAGTACCAGTATATCAATATAGACAGTACCAGTTTATCAATATAGACAGTACCAGTATATCAATATAGACAGTACCAGTATATCAATATAGACAGTACCAGTATATCAATATATAAATATAGACAGTACCATTATATCAATATATACAGTACCATTATATCAATATATACAGTACCATTATATCAATATATAAATATAGACAGTACCAATATATCAATATAAACAGTACCATTATATCAATATATACAGTACCATCATATAAATATATACAGTACCATTATATCAATATATAAATATATACAGTACCATTATATCAATATATAAATATAGACAGTACCATTATATCAATATATTAAGTACCATTATATCAATATATGCAGTACCATTATATCAATATATGCAGTACCATTATATCAATATATGCAGTACCATTATATCAATATATTAAGTACCATTATATCAATATATGCAGTACCATTATATCAATATAGACAGTACCATTATATCAATATATGCAGTACCATTATATCAATATATGCAGTACCATTATATCAATATATGCAGTACCATTATATCAATATATGCAGTACCATTATATCAATATATGCAGTACCATTATATCAATATAGACAGTACCATTATATCAATATATGCAGTACCATTATACCAATATATGCAGTACCATTATATCAATATAGACAGTACCATTATATCAATATATTAAGTACCATTATATCAATATATGCAGTACCATTATATCAATATAGACAGTACCATTATATCAATATATAAATATAGACAGTACCATTATATCAATATATTCAGTACCAGTATATCAATATATAAATATAGACAGTACCATTATATCAATATATACAGTACCATTATATCAATATATACAGTACCATCATATCAATATATAAATATATACAGTACCATTATATCAATATATACAGTACCATTATATCAATATATGCAGTACCATTATATCAATATATTCAGTACCATTATATCAATATATACAGTACCATTATATCAATATATAAATATAGACAGTACCATTATATCAATATATACAGTACCATCATATCAATATATAAATATATACAGTACCATTATATCAATATATACAGTACCATTATATCAATATATACAGTACCATTATATCAATATATACAGTACCATCATATCAATATATAAATATATACAGTACCATTATATCAATATATTCAGTACCATTATATCAATATAGACAGTACCATTATATCAATATAGACAGTACCATTATATCAATATATACAGTACCATTATATCAATATATAAATATATACAGTACCATTATATCAATATATAAATATAGACAGTACCATTATATAAATATATTCAGAACCATTATATCAATATATACAGTACCATTATATCAATATAGACAGTACCATTATATCAATATATAAATATAGACAGTACCAATATATCAATATATACAGTACCATTATATCAATATAGACAGTACCATTACATCAATATATACAGTACCATTATATCAATATATACAGTAGCATTATATCAATATAGACAGTACCATTATATCAATATATTCAGTACCATTATATCAATATATAAATATAGACTACCATTATATCAATATATACAGTATCATTATATCAATATATAAATATAGACAGTACCATTATATCAATATATACAGTACCATTATATCAATATATACAGTACCATTATATCAATATATAAATATAGACAGTACCATGATATCAATATATACAGTACCATTATATCAATATATACAGTACCATTATATCAATATATAAATATAGACAGTACCAATATATCAATATATACAGTACCATTATATCAATATATACAGTACCATTATATCAATATATAAATATAGACAGTACCAATATATCAATATATACAGTACCATTATATCAATATATCAATATAGACAGTACCATTATATCAATATATAAATATAGACAGTACCAATATATCAATATAAACAGTACCATTATATCAATATATCAATATAGACAGTACCATTATATCAATATAGACAGTACCATTATATCAATATATGCAGTACCATTATATCAATATATACAGTACCATTATATCCGATTATATCAATATATGCAGTACCATTATATCAATATAGACAGTACCATTATATCAATATATACAGTACCATTATATCAATATATGCAGTACCAGTATATCAATATATACAGTACCATTATATCAATATATACAGTACCATTATATCAATATAGACAGTACCAGTATATAATTATAGACAGTACCATTATATCAATATAGACAGTACCATTATATCAATATAGACAGTATCAATATAGACAGTACCATTATTTCAATATAGACAGTACCATTATATCAATATATGCAGTACCATTATATCAATATATACAGTACCAGTATATCAATATATACAGTACCATTATATCAATATAGACAGTACCAGTATATAATTATAGACAGTACCATTATATCAATATAGACAGTACCATTATATCAATATAGACAGTATCAATATAGACAGTACCATTATTTCAATATAGACAGTACCATTATATCAATATATGCAGTACCATTATATCAATATATAAATATAGACAGTACCATTATATCAATATATAAATATAGACAGTACCATTATATCAATAGACAGTACCATTATATCAATATATACAGTACCAGTATATCAATATATAAATATAGACAGTACCATTATATAAATATAGACAGTACCATTATATCAATATATACAGTACCATTATATCAATATATACAGTACCATTATATCAATAGACAGTACCATTATATCAATATATACAGTACCAGTATATCAATATATAAATATAGACAGTACCATTATATCAATATATACAGTACCATTATATCAATATAGACAGTACCATTGTATCAATATATAAATATAGACAGTACCATTATATAAATATAGACAGTACCATTATATCAATAGACAGTACCATTATATCAATATATACAGTACCAGTATATCAATATATAAATATATACAGTACCATTATATCAATATAGACAGTACCATTATATCAATATATAAATATAGACAGTACCATTATATCAATATATAAATATAGACAGTACCATTATATCAATATAAATATATACAGTACCATTATATCAATATATACAGTACCATTATATCAATATATACAGTACCATTATATCAATATATAAATATAGACAGTACCATTATATCAATATAGACAGTACCAGTATATCAATATAGACAGTATCAATATAGACAGTACCATTATTTCAATATAGACAGTACCAGTATATCAATATATACAGTACCATTATATCAATATAGACAGTACCAGTATATCAATATATTCAGTACCATTATATCAATATATTCAGTACCATTATATCAATATATGCAGTACCATTATATCAATATATACAGTACCAGTATATCAATATAGGCAGTACCATTATATCAATATAGACAGTACCAGTATATCAATATAGGCAGTAGCATTATATCAATATAGACAGTACCATTATATCAATATATAAATATATACAGTACCATTATATCAATATAAATATATACAGTACCATTATATCAATATATACAGCATTATTATATCAATATATATAGTACCATTATATCAATATATAAATATATACAGTACCAGTATATCAATATATACAGCATTATTATATCAATATATACAGTACCATTATATCAATATATAAATATAGACAGTACCAATATATCAATATATATAGTACCATTATATCAATATAAATATATACAGTACCATTATATCAATATATATATAGTACCATTATATCAATATAAATATATACAGTACCAGTATATCAATATATATAGTACCATTATATCAATATATACAGCACTATTATATCAATAAATACAGTCCCATTATATCAATATTAATATAGACAGTACCATTATATCAATATATAAATATATACAGCACTATTATATCAATATATACGATACCAGTCAAAAGTTAAAACACACCGACTCATTCAAAAGTTTTTCTTTATTTTTACTATTTTCTACAATGTAGAATAATAGTGAAGACATCAAAACTATGAAATAACACATATGGAATCATGTAGTAACCAAAAAATTGTTAAACACATCAAAATATTTTTTACATCTGAGATTCTTCAAAGTAGCAACCCTTTACCTTGATAACAGCTTTGCATTCTCTCAACCAGCTTCATGAGGTAGTCACCTGGAATGCATTTCAGTTAACAGGGTGTGCCTTGTTAAAAGTTAATTTGTGGAATTTGTCTTTCTTAATGGGTTTGAGCCAATCAGTTGTGTTGTGAGAAGGTAGGGGTGGGATACAGAAGTAGCCCTATTTGGTAAAAGACCAAGTCCATATTATGGCAAGAACAGCTCCAAGAAGCAAAGAGAAATCACAGTCTATCAGTTCATCATCATTAAAGACGAAGGTCAATCAATACAGAACATTTCAAGAAGTTTGAACATTTATTCAAGTGCAGTTGCAAAAACCATCAAGCACAATGATAAAACTGGCTCTCATGAGGACCGCCACAGGTAAGGAAGACCCAGAGTTACTTCTGCTGCAGAGGATATGTCCATTAGAGTTACCAGACTCAGAAATTGCAGCCCAAATAAATGCTTCACAGAGTTCAAGTAACAGACACATCTCAACATCAACTGTTCAGAGGAGACTGTGTGAATCAGGCCTTCATGGTCGAGTTGCTGCGAAGAAACCACTTCTAAAGGACACCAATAATAAGAAGAGACTTGCTTGGGCCAAGAAATATGAGCCATTGACATTAGACTGGTGGAAATCTGTCCTTTGGTCTGATGAGTCCAAATTTGAGATTTTTGGTTCCAGCCGTGGTGTCTTTGTGAGACGCAGAGTAGGTGAATGGATGACCTCTGCCTGTGTGGTTCCCACCGTGAAGCATGGAGGAGGAGGTGTGATGGTGTGTGGATGCTTTGCTGGTGACACTGTCTATGATTTATTTAGAATTTAAGGCACACTTAACCAGCATGGCTACCAAAGCATTCTGCAGCGATACGCCATCCTATGCGGTTTGTGCTTAGTGGGACTATCATTTGTTTTGTCAACAGGACAATGACCCAACACACCTCCAGGGTGGGTAAGGGCTATTTGACCAAAGAGAGTGATTGATGGAGTGCTGCATCAGATGACCTGGCCTCCACAATCACCCAACATCAACCCAATTGAGATGGTTTGGGATGAGTTGGACCGCAGTGTGAAGGAACAGCAGCCAACAAGTGCTCAGTATATGTGGGAACTCCTTCAAGACTGCTGGGAAAGCATTCCAGTTGAACAGGTTGAGAGAATTCCAATAGTGTGTAAAGCTGTCATCAAGGCAAAGGGTGAATACTTGTCTTGTCATTGCAACAAGAATAGGGACCAGGCTAGGATCTGGACAGGACAGATATGATCTCTGCTACAATGTTCTCTACAGTATCTACATCTAATCTTATTCACTTATCACGGTGTGAACTAGGTAGATATCTAATCCTGTTCTATTATCATGGCATGAACAAGGGAGACATCTAATCTTATTTCCGTACCACTGTGTGAACTGGAGACACATCTGATCCTGTTCCCTTTACACTGTGTGAACTGGAGACACATCTAATCCTGTTCCCTTTACACTGTGTGAACTGGAGACACATCTAATCCTGTTCCCTTTACACTGTGTGAACTGGAGACACATCTGATCCTGTTCCCTTTACACTGTGTGAACTGGAGACACATCTAATCCTGTTCCCTTTACACTGTGTGAACTGGAGACACATCTAATCCTGTTCCCTTTACACTGTGTGAACTGGAGACACATCTAATCCTGTTCCCTTTACACTGTGTGAACTGGAGACACATCTAATCCTGTTCCCTTTACACTGTGTGAACTGGAGACACATCTAATCCTGTTCCCTTTACACTGTGTGAACTGGAGACACATCTAATCCTGTTCCCTTTACACTGTGTGAACTGGAGACACATCTAATCTTATTTCCGTACCACTGTGTGAACTGGAGACACATCTAATCCTGTTCCCTTTACACTGTGTAAACTAGGAAGATGCAGCACCCGTAAAGGAAAATACACCACAAGGCTTCAGACCGGTTCAGGCCACTGAGAGGCAGACATTTCCTAACTTCAAAAAGCTAAGGTAAGGAATACTGGTTCTTTTTAACATTTTAATAACAGGTTAAAAGAAGGGTCTCATTCCCCGTCTCCTAGGTTCGAAACCCAGCCGAGAGTTGGCCACGTCCAGGCAGGAGCCATGGGGGGTGTTGCAGTGTGGGATGAGAGTGAGGAGGACAGTGAGGGGCCCTGCAGCACCGTATGAGAGAGGGAGACTGTCTGTGAGACCAACTTAGAAGTTTGCAGCACTATTTGAGAGATCAACCGACGAAGACTACAGCCCTGTGTGAGAGAGGGATTCATTTAAGAGACCAGCCCAACAGTCTACAGCACTGTGTGAGAGAGGGATTCATTTAAGAGACCAGCCCAACAGTCTACAGCACTGTGTGAGAGAGGGATTCATTTAAGAGACCAGCCCAACAGTCTACAGCACTGTGTGAGAGAGGGATTCATCTAAGAGACCAGCCCAACAGTCTACAGCACTGTGTGAGATATAGACCATCTGAAAGACTGTCTGACAGACTAACCCAGAGGTCTGCAGCACTGTGGGACACCAAACGAGCAATCAGAACAGCAACCAAATCTCTTGCATGCTGGCTACTTGATTAGCACTTATGGTCTGTCACGAGACCAACCCAGAGGACTAACAGCACTGTGTGAGAGAGACCATCATTTGAGAGACCAACCCGTGAGGTCTGCAGTACTGCGTGAGAGAGGGAGACTTTGGACTGCGTGTGTGAGAGAGAGAAAGAGAGAGAAAAATAGATACTGTACTGTGTGAGCGAGAGACTTTGTACTGCGTGTGTGAGAGATAATTTGTACTGTGTGTGAGAGAGAGAGAGAGAGAGAGATACTGAATACAGACGGTCTTAGGTCTGCAACAAAAAAACAATAACAATGGTGGTGGTCAGTGACGCCGTTTCCCCCAAACTGCAGATTCCATCTTTAAGGTCTTCACTGCAGCATCATCTGAAAGATTGACCAGCCTGCATGACTTAGCATTACACACTAGACATCCCTGTAACAGCACAGTGCCCCTAAAGAGAATAAATAGGATACGAGACATCCTGGAACAAGAAGAACACTTGAAAATCAGAAGCGATTTGGACTCATTCCAGATCAGTCGCTCTGACCAACACAGAAAAAAAAGAGAGACTCTGGACATTCAGGAGAAATGAGAAGAAATGGCACCCAATTCCCAAATGGCACCCAATTCTCTGTTTACAGGAAACTGTAATTTACAGGTAATTCTATATTTACAGGTAACTGTAATTTACAGGTAATTCTATATTTACAGGTAACTGTAATTTACAGGTAATTCTATATTTACAGGTAACTGTAATTTACAGGTAATTCTATATTTACAGGTAACTGTAATTTACAGGTAATTCTATATTTACAGGTAACTGTAATTTACAGGTAATTCTCTGTTTACAGGTAACTGTAATTTACAGGTAATTCTATATTTACAGGTAACTGTAATTTACAGGTAATTCTCTGTTTACAGGTAACTGTAATTTACAGGTAATTCTATATTTACAGGTAACTGTAATTTACAGGTAATTCTATATTTACAGGTAACTGTAATTTACAGGTAATTCTATATTTACAGGTAACTGTAATTTACAGGTAATTCTATATTTACAGGAAACTGTAATTTACAGGTAATTCTATATTTATAGGTAACTGTAATTTACAGGTAATTGTAATAACACATTCTAACGTCACATTTTATCACATAGTTGAATAAAGTTCAGCGTTTTGGAGGATTTCAAAACACATGGGGGAAATTTTTATGAACACATGTAATGGAAATCTACATTATTTAGGCCTACATGAAAGGAGAGGAGATCAGAATATATATATATATTTTTTAATTGATCTGTCTGTTAGAGCGTTGGGCCAGAAACGCAAAAGGTTGCTGGATCGAATCCCCGAGCTGACAAGGTAAAAACCTGTCATTCTGCCCCTGAGCAAGGCAGTTAACCCACTGTTCCCGGGCGCTGAAAACATGGATGTTGATTAAGCCAGCCCCCCCCCCCCCCCCCCCCCGCACCTCTCTGATTCAGAGGGGTTGGGTTAAATGAGGAAGACACATTTCAGTTGAAGGCATTCTGTTGAACAACTGACTAGGCATCCCTCTTTCCCTTTCCAACTGACTAGGAATCCCCCTTTCCAACTGACTAGGAATCCCCCTTTCCAACTGACTAGGAATCCCCCTTTCCAACTGACTAGGAATCCCCCTTTCCAACTGACTAGGAACCCCCTTTCCAACTGACTAGGAACCCCCTTTCCAACTGACTAGGAATCCCCCTTTCCCTGTACAACTGACTAGGAATCCCTCTTTCCAACTGACTAGAATCCCTCTTTCCAACTGACTAGGAATCCCCCTTTCCAACTGACTAGGAATCCCCCTTTCCCTGTACAACTGACTAGGAATCCCCCTTTCCCTGTACAACTGACTAGGAATCCCCTTTCCCTGTACAACTGACTAGGAATCCCTCTTTCCAACTGACTAGGAATCCCCCTTTCCCTGTACAACTGACTAGGAATCCCCCTTTCCAACTGAATAGGAATCCCCCTTTCCAACTGAATAGGAACCCCCCTTTCCAACTGAATAGGAACCCCCCTTTCCAACTGACTAGGAACCCCCCTTTCTAACTGACTAGGAATCCCCCTTTCCAACTGACTAGGAATCCCCCTTTCCAACTGACTAGGAATCCCCCTTTCCCTGTACAACTGACTAGGAATCCCTCTTTCCAACTGACTAGGAATCCCTCTTTCCAACTGACTAGGAATCCCCCTTTCCAACTGACTAGGAATCCCCCTTTCCCTGTACAACTGACTAGGAATCCCCCTTTCCCTGTACAACTGACTAGGAATCCCCCTTTCCAACTGACTAGGAATCCCCCTTTCCAACTGACTAGGAATCCCCCTTTCCCTGTACAACTGACTAGGAATCCCTCTTTCCAACTGACTAGGAATCCCTCTTTCCAACTGACTAGGAATCCCCCTTTCCAACTGACTAGGAATCCCCCTTTCCCTGTACAACTGACTAGGAATCCCCCTTTCCAACTGACTAGGAATCCCCCTTTCCCTGTACAACTGACTAGGAATCCCTCTTTCCAACTGACTAGGAATCCCCCTTTCCCTGTACAACTGACTAGGAATCCCCCTTTCCAACTGACTAGGAATCCCCCTTTCCAACTGACTAGGAATCCCCCTTTCCAACTGACTAGGAATCCCCCTTTACAACTGACTAGGAATCCCCCTTTCCTACTGACTAGGATTCCCCCTTTCCAACTGACTAGGATTCCCCCTTTCCAACTGACTAGGAATCCCCCTTTCCCTGTACAACTGACTAGGAATCCCCCTTTACAACTTACTAGGAATCCCCCTTTCCAACTGACTAGGATTCCCCCTTTCCAACTGACTAGGAATCCCCCTTTCCAACTAACTAGGAATCCCCCTTTCCCTGTACAACTGACTAGGAATCCCCATTTCCCTGTACAACTGACTAGGAATCCCCCTTTCCAACTGACTAGGAATCCCCCTTTCCCTGTACAACTGACTAGGAATCCCCCTTTCCCTGTACAACTGACTAGGAATCCCCCTTTCCAACTGACTAGGAATCCCCCTTTCCAACTGACTAGGAATCCCCCTTTCCAACTGACTAGGAATCCCCCTTTCCAACTGACTAGGAACCCCCTTTCCAACTGAATAGGAATCCCCCTTTCCAACTGACTAGGAACCCCCCTTTCCAACTGACTAGGAAACCCCCTTTCCAACTGACTAGGAACCCCCTTTCCAACTGACTAGGAATCCCCCTTTCCAACTGACTAGGAATCCCCTTTCCAACTGACTAGGAATCCCCCTTTCCAACTGACTAGGAACCCCCTTTCCAACTGAATAGGAACCCCCCTTTCCAACTGAATAGGAACCCCCCTTTCCAACTGACTAGGAACCCCCTTTCCAACTGACTAGGAACCCCCTTTCCAACTGACTAGGAACCCCCTTTCCAACTGACTAGGAATCTCCCTTTCCAACTGACTAGGAATCCCCCTTTCCAACTGACTAGGAATCCCCCTTTCCAACTGACTAGGAATCCCCCTTTCCAACTGACTAGGATTCCCCCTTTCCAACTGACTAGGAATCCCCCTTTCAACTGACTAGGAATCCCCTTTCCCTGTACAACTGACTAGGAATCCCCCTTTCCCCCCTGTACAACTGACTAGGAATCCCCCTTTCCAACTGACTAGGAATCCCCCTTTCCAACTGACTAGGAACCCCCTTTCCAACTGAATAGGAACCCCCTTTCCAACTGAATAGGAACCCCCTTTCCAACTGACTAGGAACCCCCTTTCCAACTGACTAGGAACCCCCTTTCCAACTGACTAGAACCCCCTTTCCAACTGACTAGGAACCCCCTTTCCAACTGACTAGGAACCCCCTTTCCAACTGACTAGGAACCCCCCTTTCCAACTGACTAGGAACCCCCTTTCCAACTGACTAGGAACCCCCTTTCCAACTGACTAGGAACCCCCTTTCCAACTGACTAGAACCCCCTTTCCAACTGACTAGGAACCCCTTTCCAACTGACTAGAACCCCCTTTCCAACTGACTAGGAACCCCCTTTCCAACTGACTAGGAACCCCCTTTCCAACTGACTAGGAACCCCCCTTTCCAACTGACTAGGAATCCCCCTTTCCAACTGACTAGGAATCCCCTTTCCAACTGACTAGGAATCCCCCTTTCCAACTGACTAGGAACCCCCCTTTCCAACTGACTAGGAATCCCCCTTTCCAACTGACTAGGAATCCCTCTTTCCAACTGACTAGGAATCCCCCTTTCCAACTGACTAGGAATCCCTCTTTCCCTTTCCAACTGACTAGGAATCCCCCTTTCCAACTGACTAGGAACCCCCCTTTCCAACTGACTAGGAATCCCTCTTTCCAACTGACTAGGAATCCCCCTTTCCAACTGACTAGAATCCCTCTTTCCCTTTCCAACTGACTAGGAATCCCCCTTTCCAACTGACTAGGAATCCCCCTTTCCAACTGACTAGGAATCCCCCTTTCCAACTGACTAGGAATCCCCCTTTCCAACTGACTAGGAATCCCCCTTTCCAACTGACTAGGAATCCCCCTTTCCAACTGACTAGGAATCCCCTTTCCAACTGACTAGGAATCCCCCTTTCCAACTGACTAGGAATCCCCCTTTCCAACTGACTAGAATCCCCCTTTCCAACTGACTAGGAATCCCCCTTTCCAACTGACTAGGAACCCCCCTTTCCAACTGACTAGGAATCCCCCTTTCCAACTGACTAGAACCCCCTTTCCAACTGACTAGAACCCCCTTTCCAACTGACTAGGAATCCCCCTTTCCAACTGACTAGGAATCCCCCTTTCCAACTGACTAGGAATCCCCTTTCCAACTGACTAGAATCCCCTTTCCAACTGACTAGGAATCCCCCTTTCCAACTGACTAGGAATCCCCCTTTCCAACTGACTAGAATCCCCCTTTCCAACTGAATAGAATCCCCCTTTCCAACTGACTAGGAATCCCCCTTTCCAACTGACTAGGAATCCCCCTTTCCAACTGAATAGGAATCCCCCTTTCCAACTGACTAGGAATCCCCCTTTCCAACTGACTAGGAACCCCCCTTTCCATCTGACTAGGAACCCCCTCTCCCCTGTCAAACAGATTCATAAAAACGTCTTGACACGGACCAGGGCCAATAAAAAGAAGGGATTGTACAACATTAGGAGGAAATATATATGATCAGCTACCGTAGACTACTAAATCAACTCTCCAGAATCACCGACTCACCCGATGATAAAGATAGCATGAATATGAGTAGCCTAGCCTTCTCACTGGTGATGGTCTCAAGATAGGCTCGAGTTACTTCTGGAAAACAGTTCTGTCACTGTTGATATAGAAAATAGTAGCCTGTGCGGACAGATTAAATCTTCTCTTTTCAGCAGTCGCTTTCCAAACGTATTTCCCCACAATTGTATTTTTTGAAATTCGCAAAAAGCCCTATTAGCTATTCACTGACAGGACAAAGACAAATTGAACTGAGGTGGCCATTTATAAATCAGGATTGGCAGCCATTTTGAGTGTAGCTATGAGTTTACCAGTGAAAGGTTTCCCTTCTATGGATTAAGTATCAATCGATACTTTACTTGGTGTACGCGCATTCAGTCCGTGTTCAGATGTAATAGCAAAAAAGTTTTCAATTTATCAGGAGGGTTGCAGAAGATTTACACCCCTACTTAACGTTTACAGATTTACACCCCTACTTACCATTTACACCATTTACACCCCTACTTACCATTTACACCATTTACAGATTTACACCCCTACTTAACATTTACACCATTTACACCCCTACTTACCATTTACACCCCTACTTACCATTTACACCATTTACAGATTTACACCCCTACTTACCATTTACACCATTTACACCCCTACTTACCATTTACACCATTTACAGATTTACACCCCTACTTACCATTTACACCCCTACTTACCGTTTACACCATTTACAGATTTACACCTCTACTTACCATTTACACCATTTACAGATTTACACCCCTACTTACCATTTACACCATGTACAGATTTACACCCCTACTTACCTTGGCTTTGTGCGATACCATTCCTCCACGTGGAATTCCATAACTGCGTGTTTTGTTGACGGTGGTGGAAAACGCCATCTCGGGTGTCGCTCCAGAACCTCTAATATGTGTTCAATTGGGTTGGTGACTGAGACGGCCACGGCACATTGTGGAAACATCAGCGAGTTGAGCAGTGACTCTTCGTCACTGAAGCACCTGGCAAACGTGTCCCGACAAATCACTCCTCTCAAAGTCTCTGCGGTTTCTTCTAGCCAGGGTAGCCAAAAATAATGGCCAACATGGCATGTCCAGCATTTTTATACATGACCCTAAGAATGACAGGATGTTAATTCCACACCTGTGTGGAAGGACCTGTTTACAATCTCCCTAAATTCCTCAAGTGTTTCCTTTTATTTTGCCAGTTACCTGTAGGGCACTACATAGGATCAGAGAGTCCAGGCTCTGGTCTAAACTAGGGCACTAGCCCAGGCTCTGGTCTAAACTAGGGCACTAGCCCAGGCTCTGGTCTAAACTAGGGCACCAGCCCAGGCTCTGGTCTAAACTAGGGCTCTAGCCCAGGCTCTGGCCTAAACTAGGGCACTACATAGGATCAGAGAGCCCAGGCTCTGGTCTAAACTAGGGCACTAGCCCAGGCTCTGGTCTAAACTAGGGCACTAGCCCAGGCTCTGGTCTAAACTAGGGCACCAACCCAGGCTCTGGTCTAAACTAGGGCACTAGCCCAGGCTCTGGTCTAAACTAGGGCACCAGCCCAGGCTCTGGTCTAAACTAGGGCACTAGCCCAGGCTCTGGTCTAAACTAGGGCACCAACCCAGGCTCTGGTCTAAACTAGGGCACTAGCCCAGGCTCTGGTCTAAACTAGGGCACCAGCCCAGGCTCTGGTCTAAACTAGGGCACTAGCCCAGGCTCTGGTCTAAACTAGGGCACTAGCCCAGGCTCTGGTCTAAACTAGGGCACCAGCCCAGGCTCTGGTCTAAACTAGGGCACTAGCCCAGGCTCTGGCCTAAACTAGGGCACTACATAGGATCAGAGAGCCCAGGCTCTGGTCTAAACTAGGGCACTAGCCCAGGCTCTGGTCTAAACTAGGGCACCAACCCAGGCTCTGGTCTAAACTAGGGCACTAGCCCAGGCTCTGGTCTAAACTAGGGCACCAGCCCAGGCTCTGGTCTAAACTAGGGCACTAGCCCAGGCTCTGGTCTAAACTAGGGCACTAGCCCAGGCTCTGGTCTAAACTAGGGCACCAGCCCAGGCTCTGGTCTAAACTAGGGCACTAGCCCAGGCTCTGGTCTAAACTAGGGCACTAGCCCAGGCTCTGGTCTAAACTAGGGCACTACATAGGATCAGAGAGCCCAGGCTCTGGTCTAAACTAGGGCACTAGCCCAGGCTCTGGTCTAAACTAGGGCACTAGCCCAGGCTCTGGTCTAAACTAGGGCACTACATAGGATCAGAGAGCCCAGGCTCTGGTCTAAACTAGGGCACTAGCCCAGGCTCTGGTCTAAACTAGGGCACTAGCCCAGGCTCTGGTCTAAACTAGGGCACTAGCCCAGGCTCTGGTCTAAACTAGGGCACTAGCCCAGGCTCTGGTCTAAACTAGGGCACTACATAGGATCAGAGAGCCCAGGCTCTGGTCTAAACTTGGGCACTAGCCCAGGCTCTGGTCTAAACTAGGGCACTAGCCCAGGCTCTGGTCTAAACTAGGGCACTAGCCCAGGCTCTGGTCTAAACTAGGGCACTAGCCCAGGCTCTGGTCTAAACTAGGGCACTAGCCCAGGCTCTGGTCTAAACTATGGCACCAGCCCAGGCTCTGGTCTAAACTAGGGCACTAGCCCAGGCTCTGGTCTAAACTAGGGCACTACATAGGATCAGAGAGTCCAGGCTCTGGTCTAAATTAGGGCACTAGCCCAGGCTCTGGTCTAAACTAGGGCACTACATAGGATCAGAGAGTCCAGGCTCTGGTCTAAATTAGGGCACTAGCCCAGGCTCTGGTCTAAACTAGGGCACCAACCCAGGCTCTGGTCTAAACTAGGGCACTAGCCCAGGCTCTGGTCTAAACTAGGGCACCAACCCAGGCTCTGGTCTAAACTAGGGCACCAACCCATGCTCTGGTCTAAACTAGGCGTACCATGTGAGATGTAACCAAGTGAATGTGACGTAAAAATAGCAGAAAGTGATTAAGACTGTGTGATGTATTAAATTAATCTAATCAAGACCATTAATAATACAAAACCACAGTTATAATAGTCCACACACCACCAAATAAACCCACCTACCCACAGCTAGATCAAGCTGTTCCACCGAGGGACCTAAACCAGGGTCCTGTTCCTAAGGGCACACCGTTGCAAAACCTTTCTCTTTTTTTTGCAACGGAAAACACAAAACACGCATTTCTTATTGGATAAGTTCAGGTGACATCTCTCTCTCTTTCTGAGTGTTTTCTTCCGTAATGCGCCTACTGAACACAACCCAGGGTTATTCTGTAGGAGGGGGGGGGGGGGCTTGAAAAGAAAAGTCTGCAAATCAACATCCACACTACAGACTGACTCAACGGAAACCGTGTTGAACAAGGGGGCGCTGTGAGCATTTAAAGACAGGATGTGACATCACAGAGGACGATGTCATAGTTCCGTAAAGCTAGATTCGGTTGTGTCCTTGGCCATATGTGGAAAAAGGTCAAGGGTTAGCAGAGAGGATGCTGGTCAGATGGTTCCTATGGCTACGTGTGTTCGGGTGGGAGGGGCTTGGAGATGTTGTCAGGGAATGTTGAAGTGGTACACTAGTACCCTTTTCATTCTACTGAGCCACACCAAGCCAAACTCTACAAGGGCTGGTTACACATCCAGTATCCACCTAGTTGCTTGAACCATAAACTGGAAAAGGACAATGTGAAAAGATTATAACCAGTCCAGTATGGCTCGGGTCGGCCCTGTAGTGTGAATCAGTCATAGTGCCTGTCAGGGTTGGGGTCAATTCCATTTGAATTCAGAAAGTAAAACCAAATTCCAAATTTTCATAATTGAAAAGCATTGACGAGAATTGGAATTTCAATGTATTTCTTGAATTGTCTGGAATTGAGCCTAACCTTGGTTTCTTTAGTCCTGATGGAGAAAGTGAGTTTATTAAACAGACAAGACCTCTTTAACAATAGCATTAGACTGTCTCCATTATACCACATGGCATTAACAGACAAGACCCATCTCACTGATACTTCTTTAACAGGACAGAGCCTAAAGTGTGTGTTCTCTTTTTCTCACTCAGAAAAATGTCTTAATGCAACAATTCCAACCTTGGGTTTAATAATACGAGTATTAGAGTTTGAAAGTATTTTCAAAACCAGACTCCATCCTATCAGAAGGCATCATTAGTTAGGAGGCGGTACTACAAAGAAGCAGACCTATCAGAAGGCATCATTAGTTAGGAGGCGGTACTACAAAGAAGCAGACCTATCAGAAGGCATCATTAGTTAGGAGGTGGTACTATAAAGGAAAAAGACCTATCAGAAGGCATCATTACATAGGAGGCGGTACTACAAAGGAAACAGACCTATCAGAAGGCATCATCAGTTAGGAGGCGGTACTTAAGCCAGTGAGGGCTCTGCATGATATTTAACTGTTCATTTACTTTGTCTACATCCAAAATGGTACACTATTCCCTACTTTTTTTTTTACCAGGACCCATAGGGCTCTGTTCAAAAGTAGTGCACTATGTAGGGAATATGGTGCCATTTGAAACACAGAATTTTTCATTATTTTACACCGGCTTGGAGGAGAGAGATATTAGTCCCACATCTGTTTGTACTGCCTTGCCAACTCCTATGGTCGTGGTCACACATGTCACGACAACATACAGTACAATGCCGTAATGAACCGAGAGTTGTGGTCAGTGATGTTAGTGGTAGAATAAATAGGTGGGATAAACTCTGCCTGTTGTGATGGAAAAATTAACACCGCCAATAATGAGTGAATTGTTCTGTCAAACTGTGGGTTAACTGTTAGGCAGAAAACAAGGAAAGTGTATTTCCCTCCGCTCCCATCAGCGGTGTGACAACATAACAGTTGGCAAGAAAACACGAGTGAATCTGGAACTCAGCCTCGGGGACACATGTCTTTCTTCTGTTTAACTCCCAGGGTCGACATTCTAGGTCTGCTGGAGGGGGGTGGAGCAGTCCCCAGTGTGTCCTCCTATCCACTAGGGGCGCTGTGGAGCAGTCCCCAGTTTGTCCACTAGAGGGGTTGTTTGTCCTCCTATCCACTAGGGGCGCTGTGGAGCAGTCTCCAATTTGTCCACTAGAGG
Organism: Oncorhynchus masou masou; assembly: GCF_036934945.1. Taxonomy (NCBI): domain Eukaryota; kingdom Metazoa; phylum Chordata; class Actinopteri; order Salmoniformes; family Salmonidae; genus Oncorhynchus; species Oncorhynchus masou. Next base: position 37,912 of record NW_027006746.1, read on the forward strand.
AGCCAACTGTCTGTAAACTAAAAGTAGGCGACACAATGACCCGTTTTATCTGACCGTAACAACGTTGGATTGTTAGGCAACATTTGACCAAAGGGATGCAGTGGAGGGGGAGGGTGGTGTATATATAAATATATAAAATATAATACAATGAGAATGAGAAATCACTTTATACAAATTATTTGGTTAGTGTATACATGTTATATGCACAGTATCCACAAACCTTTGTAGTGTACACATTTAGTTCTAAGCATTACATAGCCAACCGTATTTATTTATCGTATCCGTTTTTTTAATAGCATTTAAAAAAAAGACACCTTTCGCTTACTCTGTAAAGAAAAACGAAATAAAAAAAGGCACATCTGAGCATGATGCATGTTATTTCAGCATTTTTAAAAATGAAATGGCATATTTGAGAGGAGAGAGAGTGCGAGAGGAGGACCGTGACATCTGGTTAATAGAGGCTTCCTCTCGATGTGAATCCAGATATCTGAAACAGCCACTTGTTCCCAGTTTGTCCACTTGGGGAGCTGTTTGTCCTCCTATCCACTAGGGGAGCTGTGGAGCAGTCCCCAGTTTGTCCACTAGAGGAGCTGTTTGTCCTCCTATCCACTAGGGGTGCTGTGGAGCCGTCCCCAGTTTGTCCACTAGAGGAGCTGTTTGTCCTCCTATCCACTAGGGGTGCTGTGGAGCCGTCCCCAGTTTGTCCACTAGAGGAGCTGTTTGTCCTCCTATCCACTAGGGGTGCTGTGGAGCCGCCCCCAGTTTGTCCACTAGAGGAGCTGTTTGTCCTCCTATCCACTAGGGGTGCTGTGAAGCAGTCCCCAGTTTGTCCACTAGAGGAGCCAACTGTCCATTTGTTCCAGGCTTTGTTGGGGTTGCTGCGTATGAGGAGTCCAGTGCTGAATATCCATACCAACACTGCAGGCTGGTACAGTACTGGGTATGATGGTAGTAGAGCTGCAGATAGTGCTGGACAGACAGACAGCAGCACTTAGTTTGGGTTAAGACATCATCTTGGCTTTCAGCTAGCCTGGCTATAGGTCTGTTCTTGCCCACGCCATATGGAATTGACATGACAAATAGCCATAAGAGAACGGAGTAGGCCAAAAGGCCAAACAGATCTGGGACCAGGCTAGCTTTAAAAGGAACGTGCTAGTAGATACCCATAGACTTCCAGTCATGTTGCGCAAACGCTAGTTAGCATTGGTTCATGAAACTACCTGTAACCTCCCTCACGCTGGACACAGAGATGTAACAATGGTATAATACACAACATCATCTGACTCTGGGGAAGTTACACTGGCTACATTCCAAAGTATCACTTCAAGACATGCCTGGCTGCTATAGTTACCGCCTCCCTGGCCCGAGAATGAGATATCTCAATGTTGTCGTCACTCAGCCTACTCTTCTTCCCGAGATCTGGGCTTTGTCCAGACATAAGAGATAGATAGAGGACTCATTTATATCAGTGCCATTATAGCATATGTGACAGCATGGGCAGCTCCATAGAGATAGATAGAGGACTAATTTATATCAGTGCCATTATAGCGTCTGTGACAGCATGGGCAGCTCCATAGAGATCGATAGAGGACTCATTTATATCAGTGCCATTATAGCATCTGTGACAGCATGGGCAGCTCCATAGAGATCGATAGAGGACTCATTTATATCAGTGCCATTATAGCGTCTGTGACAGCATGGGCAGCTCCATAGAGATCGATAGAGGACTAATTTATATCAGTGCCATTATAGCATCTGTGACAGCATGGGCAGCTCCATAGAGATCGATAGAGGACTCATTTATATCAGTGCCATTATAGCATCTGTGACAGCATGGGCAGCTCCATAGAGATCGATAGAGGACTCATTTATATCAGTGCCATTATAGCATCTGTGACAGCATGGGCAGCTCCATAGAGATCGATAGAGGACTCATTTATATCAGTGCCATTATAGCATCTGTGACAGCATGGGCAGCTCCATAGAGATCGATAGAGGACTCATTTATATCAGTGCCATTATAGCATCTGTGACAGCATGGGCAGCTCCATAGAGATCGATAGAGGACTCATTTATATCAGTGCCATTATAGCATCTGTGACAGCATGGGCAGCTCCATAGAGATCGATAGAGGACTCATTTATATCAGTGCCATTATAGCATCTGTGACAGCATGGGCAGCTCCATAGAGATAGATAGAGGACTCATTTATATCAGTGCCATTATAGCATCTGTGACAGCATGGGCAGCTCCATAGAGATAGATAGAGGACTCATTTATATCAGTGCCATTATAGCATCTGTGACAGCATGGGCAACAACTCACAGGAATCCCCACTCAGTTGTCCACCTTGACTACTTTAAAATGACGGAAGCACGGTGGAAGCCCTCAATGGTGCTGCCCATGCTAATATAGCCTTTTGGCCACTAGAGGCCTCTATCGTTTCTATAGTCCAGACACAAACAGACTTCTCCATCACATGACTGACGAGGGAGACGAGTCGGCGTCACTGCTGCCCTGCCCCAGCTAAAAGTGGATCCCACCCTACACTACCCTCTCCGTCAATCTGTCATCCGATATGTCCATCCGTCGGTCTCTCTCCCTCATTCTGAATGGCTCCCTGCCTCAGGTTAGAGGTCAGTGCTGTGGGATTAAAGGCTAACATCTGAAGTAGAGGGTGGAGCTACGACCAAGGGGGGGGATGTTTATTCAATAGTCGCACACCGTAGCAAAAAAAACCTTTTTTCTTTTGTTTTGCTAAACGCTTTCAGTCAGTCAGTTCTGAATTTGCATCCCATTTTTTTTAGTTTGTCTTATCATTCCTCAAAAATAAAATGTATCCCTTAAGTTTTCTCCCTCTGCATCAAATGAAACTTTGGCTACAAAGTTAGATATTTTTAGAGAACAACAGAACACAAATGGGAAGAGTTGAGAGGCCTCAGAGGATTCTGAAAACACTCTGCTCATGCTCGCTCCAGACAGAACCGCGGTACAGAACCGCGGGAAGAGCAATTGATAAGTTTGATCATTAAAGAGCAGTGAAGTCCGAATAGGTCCAGTGACTGTCAGTCTGCGAGCCACAGGGCAAGACTGACTCCTGGGAAAGTGAGTGAATGCTGCTCCTAGCACTACAGTGTGCCAATGGAACAGCGGAACCACAAATACAGAACACGGGGCTACCGAACTGAACCAGGACAGGCTGGAGAACCCGGGGTAAATGTTTTTTTTTTTTTAAACTGTCAGGGAAGGAGAAGGGCAACTGCCAGAGCATAGCTTGCTGTCCTGTCCACTCTAGCACAGAGTGGGACGTCCGTACCAAGAAAGAAACGCAGTGACATGTGCTGTGCTGTGTACAGGTATGTGACACGCGCACACACACACACACACACACACACACCCACACATCCACGTACACACACACACCCACAGAGAGGAGGAGTTTGAATCAGTGTCTTGAGGCTACTTGTTCATTGGCTGGCACACTGTGGTGTATTTTCAATTGGCATGAAGGCGGAGCTACTGATTCCTGAGAGGCGTGGCAGGAGATGAGTGGGCGTGGTTTGGAGTGTGGTTGAAAACTAAGTCTTCTTTACGATCAGTAGCTTTAAAATCATGATTAGTTTGTTTTCATCCGCTCTAGGTCATCAGGTCATAGTTCATAGTCTGATGCAGGTCATAGTTCATAGTTTAATGTAGGACATAGTTTGTTTGCAGTTTGTTTTGTGTGGAGCAACTCAAAGGCTTCCATGTTGACAACAAAAACAATAACAACAAAAGAAGCAGAAGGCTCCTCATTGGCTAGTGTCCGTGTTCTCCACCAATGAGAGGCTCTGTAACGGGGGCGGCAACAGCTCCCTCTTATAGGTCTTTGGGGGGAGTTTGGGGAGCTGGGGGGAGGAGTTGGAGTTGTGGCGAGGGGGCACAGGGGGCGCCATGATGGGCAGCGGGAGAGGGCAGAGACTGTTCTGACTAGCGCTGAGGGGGCAGCTCCGTCGGGGGACGCGGGGAGAGGGGGTGCCCGGGGGTGTGCCGGGGGATGAAGGGGAGCTGCCAAAGTCCCAGTGGAAGCGTCCGACAGGGGAGGGTTGAAGGTTCAGGGGGTAGTTGATGAAGATCTCTGGGGGTCTCTGGGGGACGGGTGGAGGGGTGTCTGGCTGGGGGTCCCGGGAGGTGGTGGTGGGGGGCTGGAGAGGGGGCCGTCGCTGGGGCTATTGTAGATCGGGGCGCGGGGCTGGATCCTGGGGAGAGGAGGGGGCAGCCTGGGCGGGATGGCTGGAGGACTGTCAGACCTGGAACTCAACTAGAACACATGGTGGTCACAGTTAGATAAACTAACAAATAAATATATTTCTGAATTAAAACACAAACAGGATCCAAACAGTGATTGTTGACAAGAAGTCAGACTGAGGAGGACATTGTATGCATGTGAGTGTCAGGGTTTCCTCTAGCCGGCTATTAGCCAAAAAATAAATAAGAAAAGCAGACAACAAAAAAAAGATCCTCATTGTGAAATAATGAGCTACTAGTTTTATTTCTCAACTGGTAATTGAAGCGCGCTTCCTATTCGTCATAGGCAGCTAGGCTGGCTTCCTATTCGTCATAGGCAGCTAGGCTGGCTTCCTATTCGTCATAGGCAGCTAGGCTACAGAGTCAATGTGGAGGCGATATACAGGGGTACCGGTACAGAGTCAATGTGGAGGCTATATACAGGGGGTACCGGTACAGAGTCAATGTGGAGACTATATACAGGGGGTACCAGTACAGAGTCAATGTGGAGACTATATACAGGGGGTACCGGTACAGAGTCAATGTGGAGGCTATATACAGGGGGTACCGGTACAGAGTCAATGTGGAGGCTATATACAGGGGGTACCGATACAGAGTCAATGTGGAGACTATATACAGGGGGTACCGGTACAGAGTCAATGTGGAGGCTATATACAGGGGGTACCAGTACAGAGTCAATGTGGAGGCTATATACAGGGGGTACCGGTACAGAGTCAATGTGGAGGCTATATACAGGGGGTACCGGTAAAGAGTCAATGTGGAGGCTATATACAGGGGGTACCGGTACAGAGTCAATGTGGAGGCTATATACAGGGGTACCGATACAGAGTCAATGTGGAGGCTATATACAGGGGTTACCGGTACAGAGTCAATGTGGAGGCTATATACAGGGGGTACCGGTACAGAGTGAATGTGGAGGCTATATACAGGGGGTACCGGTACAGAGTCAATGTGGAGGCTATATGCAGGAGGTACCGGTACAGAGTCAATGTGGAGGCTATAGACAGGGGCACCGGTACAGAGTCAATGTGGAGGCTATATACAGGGGTTACCGATACAGAGTCAACGTGGAGGCTATATACAGGGGGTACCGATACAGAGTCAATGTGGAGGCTATATACAGGGGGTACCGGTACAGAGTCAATGTGGAGGCTATATACAGGGGTTACCGGTACAGAGTCAATGTGGAGGCTATATACAGGGGGTACCGGTACAGAGTCAATGTGGAGGCTATATACAGGGGTTACCGGTACAGAGTCAATGTGGAGGCTATATACAGGGGTACCGATACAGAGTCAATGTGGAGGCTATATACAGGGGGTACCGGTACAGAGTCAATGTGGAGGCTATATACAGGGTGTACCGGTACAGAGTCAATGTGGAGGCTATATACAGGGTGTACCGGTACAGAGTCAATGTGGAGGCTATATACAGGGTGTACCGGTACAGAGTCAATGTGGAGGCTATATACAGGGGGTACCGATACAGAGTCAATGTGGAGACTATATACAGGGTATTACGGTACAGAGTCAATGTGGAGGCTATATACAGGAGGTACGGTACAGAGTCAATGTGGAGGCTATATACAGGAGGTACCGATACAGAGTCAATGTGGAGACTATATACAGGGTATTACGGTACAGAGTCAATGTGGAGGCTATATACAGGAGGTACCGGTACAGAGTCAATGTGGAGGCTATATACAGGGTATTACGGTACAGAGTCAATGTGGAGACTATATACAGGGGTACCGGTACAGAGTCAATGTGGAGGCTATATACAGGGGGTACCGATACAGAGTCAATGTGGAGACTATATACAGGGGTACCGGTACAGAGTCAATGTGGAGGCTATATACAGGGGGTACCGATACAGAGTCAATGTGGAGGCTATATACAGGGGGTACCGGTACAGAGTCAATGTGGAGGCTATATACAGGGGGTACCGATACAGAGTCAATGTGGAGACTATATACAGGGGGTACCGGTACAGAGTCAATGTGGAGGCTTTATATAGGGGGCATTCGTTATTGTTATTATTGTTGCTCTTTTATAATTTTTTTTACTTCAGTTTATTCTGTAAATATTTTTCTAAACTTTTTTTGTGTGATTTTTTTGTGAATTTTTTTGTGTGAATTTTTGTGTGTGAATTTGACCCCTTTTTCACAGTAAGGTTATATACACCTGTTGTATTCGATGCATGTGACAAATCAAATGTGATTGTGATTGAGAGAGGACTCGGGCTATATCAGATTTCCTCTCCTTTCTTCGCACAGGAAAACGTTTGTCCATTTTAAAAACACATTTCATACAATTCTACTACACTTTTTATGACTGGAGGAGAGAATAGCTGAATATATATTTTTTAATACAACAAATGACAAGGTAGCCTTACTCTGCTAACACTGACGAACAGATCAATAAATACGACCGTGCCATATAAAGGCAGGCCTATGAGAAGGTGAAGACACGAAGGGAATACGACATCCTTCTAAACCTGGAGGAGGAAATTATTTGTTATAAAACAAAGTGTCACGGAGCCGATGATAAAGACAGTGACTCTGTACACTCCCCCTCCGAGGGAGATGGCCGCTGTTCCCCACTGGTGACTCTGTACACTCCCCCTCCGAGGGAGATGGCCGCTGTTCCCCACTGGTGACTCTGTACACTCCCCCTCCGAGGGAGATGGCCGCTGTTCCCCCACTGGTGACTCTGTACACTCCCCTCCGAGGGAGATGGCCGCTGTTCCCCCACTGGTGACTCTGTACACTCCCCCTCCGAGGGAGATGGCCGCTGTTCCCCACTGGTGACTCTGTACACTCCCCCTCCGAGGGAGATGGCCGCTGTTCCCCACTGGTGACTCTGTACACTCCCCCTCCGAGGGAGATGGCCGCTGTTCCCCACTGGTGACTCTGTACACTCCCCCTCCGAGGAGATGGCCGCTGTTCCCCACTGGTGACTCTGTACACCCCCTCCGAGGGAGATGGCCGCTGTTCCCCACTGGTGACTCTGTACACTCCCCTCCGAGGGAGATGGCCGCTGTTCCCCACTGGTGACTCTGTACACTCCCCCTCCGAGGAGATGGCGCTGTTCCCCACTGGTGACTCTGTACACTCCCCTCCGAGGGAGATGGCCAATGTTCCCCACTGGTGCCAATGAGACTTTTCACTCAATTAAGAAAAGCATTTTGAAAACTAAAAAAGACAGTTCTCTTTACAACAATAGCTATTTGTTTTTCCACGATTGTATTTTTTATATTGCGATATGCCTGGCAGGGTCTCTCTGCTTTTCACTGACAGTCGCAACTCAACCATCATCTATTTGGTCATTCGCTGCCCAAATTGTGGGCCCTTCTTGGGCTCCCGAGTGGCGCAGCGGTCTAAGGCACTGCATGTCAGTGCTAGAGGCGTCACTACAGACCCTGGTTCGATTCCAAACTTTTTTCTTGTGGCCAAATCATGCTTTCTGGTATAGTAGTCTATTTTGAATGATTTTATTTATTTCTGTACAGACAAGAGTAAGCCAATTAGGCTGTATCATTATGGAAATGTTAATATGTACTTTAGGGGAAATTGCTCATCGGAATTCAGTAAGAATGACGCACGTCGTTGCCTCCGAGTTCCACGTTCTGGTAAGATAAAACGACCACAATGTAAAATGTGATTTCTGTCATTCTGAGCCCTGTGTGGATGAACGCTCTAATTTAGGTTAAGCAACCACTGCATACACGGGTCTGGTACATTTCTTAAATGTTTGGTAAATTAAAATTCTGACGTTCAAATGTCCCGTGCCATATTTTCTTAACAGAAACCGTGGTGTGTGTGTGTATTTTAACCTTGGTCTCAGAGTAAGCATCCTTCCTCCGCGGGGGAAGTGGAGGGGGTTTGAGTAAGTCCTCTCCTAGCTGGTGAAGGCTTCCACACGATACTGACTGGACCTCTACACATAGCAGGGTACAAGAGATCAATCAATCAAATGTATTGATAAAGCCCTTTTAACACCAGCAGGGGGGGGGGGACTCGACACAGCAGGGGGGACTCGACACAGCAGGGGGGACTCGACACAGCAGGGGGGCTCGACACAGCAGGGGGGGGGGGGCTCGACACAGCAGGGGGGGCTCGACACAGCAGGGGGGGCTCGACACAGTAGGGGGGCTCGACACAGCAGGGGGCTCGACACAGCAGGGGGGCTCGACACAGCAGGGGGGACTCGACACAGCAGGGGGGACTCGACACAGCAGGGGGGGGACTCGACACAGCAGGGGGACTCGACACAGCAGGGGGGACTCGACACAGCAGGGGGAGGGGGGACTCGACACAGCAGGGGGGGGGGGGCTCGACACAGCAGGGGAGGGGGGACTCGTAACACTCACTTGAGGGTGGGAGGAGTACATTAGCGAATATGGAGTTTCCACCTGTAAAATGAAGACAGATGTTGAAATATATCGGTTCTACCAATATCACCAGCGATAAGTGTGTGTCTATGTGTGTATCTATGTGTGCCTGTCTCTATGTGCCCCAGCCTCACCGTAGGAGTTGCAGAGGTCTTGCTCCATGAAGACAGAGATGAGGTCTGAGGTGGCAGACTGTGGGGGGGTGGGGGTGTTGGGTGAGGTGGGGACCGAGGCTACGGAAGAGGTCTCATGCTCTGTCTCAGCGATGCTCCTGAAGGTGATCTTGTGCGGGGGCTCTCTCTCCAGGGGTACGGGGTGGCCCTTCAGGGTCCCTGATGTAGAGGTGCGCACCGGCCGGATCCCCGGGGACTTCAGGGGTACAGGGTCTTCCTGGGCTGGGGGGGGGTAAAAGAGGAGGGTTGAGGACCTGGTAACTGTTAAGCACTTTGTTAAAAAAGACAGATGAATTTATGAAAAATTATTATCTGCACAGGGACTGGAGTGAATTCAGGAAGTCATCTAAAATTCCAATTTAAAAATGTTTCTCGTCGCTTTTCATCTTCCTGCTCCATTTTTTTTTACTGATATAGAACTGATCATCACCCTGACGGACGATACAGATAAATTAATCTTACGAATCGTGGCGGCTGCTTGCAGTTGCGAGGCTCAATCTCCTGAGACTTGTTGAACAGATAGTCAGAGAACTCCTTCTCACCCAGACTGCCCATCGGGTTCAGGTTCTCAAAAAACCTCTAGGACGAGAAAAAAACAAAAACACAAGACACAATGCAGGCCATCAGATGAATAATACTCCTTAAGAGTGGATCATGGCAAGGAGAACACTGTCATTCTGGTGCAGAAGAGGAAGAGGCCGAGATAAAAAAAGGAGGGAGGGAGAGGAAGAGGAGGGGAAGAGAGAGTGAGAGGAGGGGAAGAAAGAGGGGGAGGAGGGGAAGGGAGAGTGAGAGGAGGGGAAGAAAGAGGGGAGGAGGGGAAGAGGAGGGGAAGAGAGAGGGAGAGGAGGGGAAGAGAGAGGGAGAGGAGGGGAAGAGGAGGGGAAGAGAGAGGAGAGGAGGGGAAGAGAGAGGGAGAGGAGGGGAAGAGAGAGAGGGAGAGGAGGGGAAAGAGAGGGAGAGGAGGGGAAGAGAGATGGAGAGGAGGGGAAGAGAGAGAAAGAGGGGAGATGGAGGGGAAGAAAGATGGAGAGGGGAAGAAAGAGGGAGAGGAGGGGAAGAAAGAGGGAGAGGAGAGGAAGAAAGAGGGAGAAGAGGGGAAGGGAAGAAATATGGAGAAGAGGGATGGAGAAGAAAGATGGAGAAGATGGGAAGAGAGATGGAGAGGAGGGGAAGAGAGAGGGAGAGGAGGGGAAGAGAGGGAGAGGAGGGGAGAGAGAGGGAGAGGAGGGAAGAGAGAGGGAGAGGAGGGGAAGAGAGAGGGAGAGGAGGGGAAGAGAGAGGGAGAAGAGGGGAAGAAAGAGGGAGAGGGGAAGAAAGAGGGAGAAGAGGGGAAGAAAGAGGGAGAAGAGGGGAAGAAAGAGAGAGAGGGAGAGATGGAGAGGAGGGGAAGAAATATGGAGAAGAGGGATGGAGAAGAAAGATGGAGAAGATGGGAAGAGAGATGGAGAGGAGGGGAAGAGGTGGAGAGGAGGGGAAGAGAGGGAGAGGAGGGGAAGAGAGAGGGAGAGGAGGGGAAGAGAGAGGGAGAGGAGGGGAAGAGAGAGGGAGAGGAGGGGAAGAGAGAGGGAGAGGAGGGGAAGAGAGAGGGAGAGGAGGGAAGAGAGAGGGAGAGGAGGGGAAGAGAGAGGGAGAAGAGGGGAAGAAGAGGGAGAAGAGGGGAAGAAAGAGGGAGAGGGGAAGAAGAGGGAGAAGAGGGGAAGAAGAGGGAGAAGAGGGGAAGAAAGAGAGAGGGAGAGATGGAGAGGAGGGAAGAAATATGGAGAAGAGGGATGGAGAAGAAAGATGGAGAAGATGGGAAGAGAGATGGAGAGGAGGGGAAGAGGTGGAGAGGAGAGGAAGAGGTGGAGAGGAGAGAGGTGGAGAGGAGGGGAAGAAAGAGAGAGGGAGAGATGGAGAGGAGGGGAAGAGAGATGGAGAGGAGGGAAGAGAGGGAGAGGAGGGGAAGAAAGAGGGAGAAGAGGGGAAGAAAGAGGGAGAGGGGAAGAAAGAGGGAGAGGAGGGGAAGAAAGAGGGAGAGGAGGGGAAGAAAGAGGGGAGAGGAGGGGAAGAAAGAGGGAGAAGAGGGGAAGAAAGAGGGAGAAGGGGAAGAAGAGGGAGAAGAGGGATGGAGAAGAAAGATGGAGAAGATGGGAAGAGAGATGGAGAGGAGGGGAAGAGGTGGAGAGGAGAGGAAGAGGTGGAGAGGAAGAGAGGTGGAGAGGAGGGGAAGAGAGATGGAGAGGAGGGGAAGAAAGAGAGAGGGAGAGATGGAGAGGAGGGGAAGAGAGATGGAGAGGAGGGGAAGAGAGAGGGAGAGGAGGGGAAGAGAGATGGAGAGGAGGGGAAGAGAGATGGAGAGGAGGGGAAGAGAGAGAGAGAGGGAGAGATGGAGAGGAGGGGAAGAGAGATGGAGAGGAGGGGGAGAGAGGTGGAGAGGAGGGGAAGAGAGATGGAGAGGAGGGGAAGAGAGGTGGAGAGGAGGGGAAGAGAGATGGAGAGGGAGAGGAAGAGAGATGGAGAGGAGGGGAAGAGAGATGGAGAGGAGGGGAAGAGAGAGAGAGAGGGGAAGAAAGAGGGAGAGGGAGAGGAGGGGAAGAGAGGTGGAGAGGAGGGGAAGAGAGATGGAGGAGGGGAAGAGGTGGAGAGGAGGGAAGAGATGGAGGAGGAGGGGAAGAGGTGGAGAGGAGGGGAAGAGGTGGAGAGGAGGGGGGGGAAGAGATGAGAGGAGGGGAAGAGAGATTGAGAGGGGAAGAAAGAGGGAGAGGGGAAGAAAGAGGGAGAGGGAGAGGAGGGGAGAGAGGTGGAGAGGAGGGGAAGAGGTGGAGAGGAGGGGAAGAGAGATGGAGGAGGGAAGAGGTGGAGAGGAGGGGAAGAGAGATGGAGGGGGGGGAAGAGATGGAGAGGAGGGGAAGAGAGGTGGAGAGGAGGGGAAGAGGTGGAGAGGAGGGGAGAGAGATGGAGGAGGGGAAAGAGATGGAGGAGGGAAGAGGTGGAGAGGAGGGGAAGAGAGATGGAGGAGGGGAAGAGAGATGGAGAGGAGGGAAGAGGTGGAGAGGAGGGAAGAGAGAGATGGAGGAGGGGAAGAGAGATGGAGGAGGGGAAGAGAGATGGAGGAGGGGAAGAGAGATGGAGAGGAGGGGAAGAGAGATGGAGAGGAGGGGGAGAGGTGGAGAGGAGGGGAAGAGAGGTGGAGAGGAGGGGAAGAGAGAGGGAGAGGAGGGGAAGAGAGAGGGAGAGGAGGGGAAGAGAGGGAGAGGAGGGGAAGAGAGAGGGAGAGGAGGAAGAGAGAGGGAGAGGAGGGGAAGAGAGAGGGAGAAGAGGGGAAGAAAGAGGGAGAAGAGGGGAAGAAAGAGGGAGAGGGGAAGAAAGAGGGAGAAGAGGGGAAGAAAGAGGGAGAAGAGGGGAAGAAAGAGAGAGAGGGAGAGATGGAGAGGAGGGGAAGAAATATGGAGAAGAGGGATGGAGAAGAAAGATGGAGAAGATGGGAAGAGAGATGGAGAGGAGGGGAAGAGGTGGAGAGGAGAGGAAGAGGTGGAGAGGAAGAGAGGTGGAGAGGAGGGGAAGAAAGAGAGAGGGAGAGATGGAGAGGAGGGGAAGAGAGATGGAGAGGAGGGGAAGAGAGAGGGAGAGGAGGGGAAGAAAGAGGGAGAAGAGGGGAAGAAAGAGGGAGAGGGGAAGAAAGAGGGAGAGGAGGGGAAGAAAGAGGGAGAGGAGGGGAAGAAAGAGGGAGAGGAGGGGAAGAAAGAGGGAGAAGAGGGGAAGAAAGAGGGAGAAGAGGGGAAGAAAGAGGGAGAAGAGGGATGGAGAAGAAAGATGGAGAAGATGGGAAGAGAGATGGAGAGGAGGGGAAGAGGTGGAGAGGAGAGGAAGAGGTGGAGAGGAAGAGAGGTGGAGAGGAGGGGAAGAGAGATGGAGAGGAGGGGGAAGAAAGAGAGAGGGGAGATGGAGAGGAGGGGAAGAGATGGAGAGGAGGGGAAGAGAGAGGAGAGGAGGGGAAGAGAGATGGAGAGGAGGGGAAGAGAGATGGAGAGGAGGGGAAGAGAGAGAGAGAGGGAGAGATGGAGAGGAGGGAAGAGAGATGGAGAGGAGGGGGAGAGAGGTGGAGAGGAGGGAAGAGAGATGGAGAGGAGGGAAGAGAGGTGGAGAGGAGGGGAAGAGAGATGGAGAGGGAGAGGAAGAGAGATGGAGAGGAGGGGGAAGAGAGATGGAGAGGAGGGGAAGAGAGAGAGAGAGGGAAGAAAGAGGGAGAGGGAGAGGAGGGGAAGAGGTGGAGAGGAGGGGAAGAGAGATGGAGGAGGGGAAGAGGTGGAGAGGAGGGGAAGAGAGATGGAGGAGGGGAAGAGGTGGAGAGGAGGGGAAGAGGTGGAGAGGAGGGGAAGAGATGAGAGGAGGGGAAGAGAGATTGAGAGGGGAAGAAAGAGGGAGAGGGGAAGAAAGAGGGAGAGGGAGAGGAGGGGAAGAGAGGTGGAGAGGAGGGGAAGAGGTGGAGAGGAGGGGAAGAGAGATGGAGGAGGGGAAGAGGTGGAGAGGAGGGGAAGAGAGATGGAGGAGGGAAGAGAGATGGAGAGGAGGGGAAGAGAGGTGGAGAGGAGGGGAAGAGGTGGAGAGGAGGGGAAGAGAGATGGAGGAGGGGAAGAGAGATGGAGAGGAGGGGAAGAGGTGGAGAGGAGGGGAAGAGAGATGGAGGAGGGGAAGAGAGATGGAGAGGAGGGGAAGAGGTGGAGAGGAGGGGAAGAGAGATGGAGGAGGGGAAGAGAGATGGAGGAGGGGAAGAGAGATGGAGGAGGGGAAGAGAGATGGAGAGGAGGGGAAGAGAGATGGAGAGGAGGGGGAGAGGTGGAGAGGAGGGGAAGAGAGGTGGAGAGGAGGGGAAGAGAGATGGAGAGATGGAGAAGAGAGATGGAGAGGAGGGGAAGAGAGGTGGAGAGGAGGGGAAGAGAGATGGAGAGGAGGGGAAGAGAGGTGGAGAGGAGGGGAAGAGAGATGGAGAGGAGGGGAAGAGAGGTGGAGAGGAGGGGAAGAGAGGTGGAGAGGAGGGGAAAGAGATGGAGAGGGAGAGGAAGAGAGATGGAGAGGAGGGGAAGAGAGATGGAGAGGAGGGAAGAGAGATGGAGAGGAGGGGAAGAGAGATGGAGGAGGGAAGAGGTGGAGAGGAGGGGAAGAGGTGGAGAGGAGGGGAAGAGATGAGAGGAGGGGAAGAAAGAGGGAGAGGGAAGAAAGAGGGAGAGGGAGAGGGGGAAGAGAGGTGGAGAGGAGGGGGAGAGGTGGAGAGGAGGGGAAGAGAGATGGAGGAGGGGAAGAGAGGTGGAGAGGAGGGGAAGAGGTAGAGAGGAGGGGAAGAGATGAGAGGAGGGGAAGAGAGATTGAGAGGGGAAGAAAGAGGGAGAGGGGAAGAAAGGGGGGGGAAGAGAGGTGGAGGAGGGAAGAGAGATGGAGGAGGGGAAGAGATGGAGAGGAGGGGAAGAGAGATGGAGAGGTGGAGAGGAGGGGAAGAGAGGTGGAGAGGAGGGGAAGAGAGATGGAGAGGAGGGGAAGAGAGATGGAGAGGAGGGGAAGAGAGGTGGAGAGGGAGAGGAAGTAAATAGTGGTTTATGAATACACTGACAGACTGATTGGCCTACCTTGATGTCCTGATGGACCTTGAGACAGTAAGGCTGTTTTGATTGGCCTACCTTGATGTCCTGCTGGACCTTGAGACAGTAAGGCTGGTTTTGATTGGCCTACCTTGATGTCCTGCTGGACCTTGAGACAGTAAGGCTGGTTTTGATTGGCCTACCTTGATGTCCTGCTGCACCTTGAGACAGTACGGCTGGTTCTGGTACTGCTGGATCTCTCCTGTGATTTCGGCTACTTTCCTCCTCTTACTGAAGTTGATCAGCTCTTTGCCGTGTCTCTTCAGGAAGTCGGGGTTCCCCTCCTCTGTCTTCAGGATGTTGGTCAGGTAGATACCTGGGGACAGGGAGGAGAGCGACATGGTCAGAGTAGTCCAAGCTAAATACATCACTCAGTCAACCTAATACATCCAATGGCTCAGTGGGGTGTCGCACGACGCTAGCACCAACAGGGTTGAGGGGCTCGCATTCCCACATATATACTGAATCGATGTGTCACAGTTTGCTCCAGTTTCAACTGTTCTACCTTATTATTATTTGACCATGCTGGTCATTTATGAACATTTGAACATCTTGGCCATGTTCTGTTATAATCTCCACCCGGCACAGCCGGTAGAGGACTGGCCACCCCACATATGCTCTCTCTAATTCTCTTTCTTTCTCTCTCTCGGAGGACCTGAGCCCTAGGACCATGCCCCAGGACTACCTGACATGATGACTCCTTGCTGTCCCCAGTCCACCTGGCCGTGCTGCTGCTCCAGTTTCAACTGTTCTGCCTTATTATTATTCGACCTTGCTGGTCATTTATGAACATTTGAACATCTTGGCCATGTTCTGTTATAATCTCTACCTGGCACAGCCAGAAGAGGACTGGCCACCCCACATAGCCTGGTTCCTCTCTAGGTTTATAATCTCCACCCGGCACAGCCAGAAGAGGACTGGCCACCCCACATAGCCTGGTTGCTCTCTGGGTTTCTTCCTAGGTTTTGGCCTTTCTAGGGAGTTTTTCCTAACCACCGTGCTTCTACACCTGCATTGCTTGCTGTTTGGGGTTTTAGGCTGGGTTTCTTTTATAACACTTTGAGATATCAGCTGATGTACGAAGGGCTATATAAATAAATTTGATTTGATTTGAATGTCGAAAGTTCTGTAAGTTTGCTTTCGATAAAAGCGTCTGTTAAATTTTTTAAAAAAGACAATAAAAACACTCGGTTCTATCGGTGTTACCAAAGAAAGGCACGCAGGGAGGGTTAATGGACTTCAGCTTGGCCAGGTACTTCTTGAAATGGTCCTGGCTCAGTTCCACTGCTTCCTCGAGGATCCTCTTCTTCCTCTCGGGGACCGCCTGAAAGACGAGAACAACACGGACATCTCCCCATTAACTTGCTGCGCCGTAAAAGCATAGAAATAGCGCACATAGAACAGATCTGCCACTTATCAGACTTGTTTTCGATGCGAACGACAGATCTATAAATAACATTTCTATGTGAATTTCGTTGGGTCGCCCCCACAAAGTGCCCAACAAGTAATATAACAATAGTAATATACCATTTAGCAAATGCTTTTATCCAAAGCGACTGACAGTCAAAGCTGACACACATTTGAAGTCTGGGTGGCCTCAGCGGGAATTGAACCCATAGCCCTTGGCGTTGCAAGCGCCTTAGACCACTGCGCCACTCGCGATGCCTACTTTTTATACATTGTAGCAAATACATTTGTTTTTTGATACTTAAATATATTTAAAACCAAATACTTTTAGACTATTAAAAAGGTGTCTTTACTTTTACTCAAATATGACAATTGGGTACTTTTCCCCCACCACTGCTGATAAGAGCAATGATGCTCATATATATATATACACCCACAGAACACAACTGTGAAGAGTTATATGTTATGATATGTTATTTGTTATGAGTTTTATATATATAGCAATGATGCTCATATATATATATATATATATATGAGCATCATTGCTATATATATAAAACTCATAACAAATAACATATCATAACATATAACTCTTCACAGTTGTGTTCTGTGGGTGTATATATATATATGAGCATCATTGCTATATATATAAAACTCATAACAAATAACATATCATAACATATAACTCTACACAGTTGTGTTCTGTGGGTGTCACAGAGTAGACTGATACCCCATTTCATTGCTCCACATTACAACACTCCAACCATGTTTAATATCATCTAGTCTATGTCACGATTCCTTCGATTGTAACCTTCTGCGTCCCTTTCAAAGAGAGACTTTAATTTTGAAGGCCAACCGCAAATTCCACTTTTGTGGCTAATCCATATTGTGGCTAGCTTCACAACACATAACCCGGTCCGGTCGAGCCTCACTAGCCAGAGGAAGTTAAGTGGCTAGCTAGCTAGTTATTTTTATGAACAGAAGTTCAACAATAGTGGCTACCTAGCTAATACTTACTTACATGGATTCCTAAATCATTACTAAGAATAATGAAAATTACTGCAGTTTCATTATTTTCAGGCTGGATGCATTGGTGCTAGCTAGCTACCAAGCTAAAGCTAGCTAGATACCAAACGAAACCTAGTTAGCTACCAAGCTAAAGCTAGTTAGCTACCAAGCTAAAGCAAGCTACCAAGCTAAAGCTAGTTTGCTGCCGCAGAAGTTGCTAATAACATCTGTATCAAAGATATTTGCAAACATTTTTAATCCTGCTCGTTTGATCCTGATCTTATTTCAAATGCTCACACACAGACCTTTCCCCCATTCGGTCTAACAAATAATGCCTCATTACCAACGTGTTATTGTGAACACGTCGTTTGTGGCCGGTGTTTGCTTGTTTGCAGTCTTTTATTTTTTGTACAGTTTTGACAGTGCGACTGATCGTCGTGGAGGAGCTAAAAATAAAATGGTGTTTTTTTGGCATATTTGACACGTGACGTCTTTTGACGTGAATCGTTTTTTTTTTGACAGGAAAAGACCCAAACGGCGTTCCATAGTGAAGGTGTTGCGCTCACCTCAAAGGTGTGATCGAGCCGGTAGACAGGGACAGAGTTGATGGCGGAGACCACCTCCAGAACGCCGTTGAAATTGTTGAGCTCCTGAAACACCTGGAGGATCTCAATGACCCGGGTGAACACTGCTACCCTCTCATCCAGGTTCTCTGCTTCCACAATACACCTGACAGAGAGAGACAGAGACAGAGAGAGAGAGAGAGAGAGAGAGGATATCAGTATTACAGTTACTGACTGAGTTCACAGCAGGGAGATGTTCAGTAGGGCACACAGTAGGAAAATAATTATTATCGGACGAGTTCATGTTCGACTCGGTTTCATAACATATTCCACCTACTACTACCACCACCACCACCACTACTCACTTCTCAAACCACAGTGTGAGGTTGGTGGTGTGGCGGATCATTCTCAGTAGGTTGGGAGAGTTATTCTCCTTGTCCTCTTTGGTCCAGACACTCCCCACCAGCTCAGATGGCCTCACAGCCCTGGGGAGAGAATGGAGGCAGCAACACACTTCAATAAGACAGTAACACACTTCAATAAGACAGTAACACACTTCAATAAGACAGTAACAAACTCCCCACCAGCTCAGATGGCCTCACAGCCCTGGGGAGAGAATGGAGGCAGCAACACACTTCAATAAGACAGTAACACACTTCAATAAGACAGTAACAAACTCCCCCACCAGCTCAGATGGCCTCACAGCCCTGGGGAGAGAATGGAGGCAGCAACACACTTCAATAAGACAGTAACACACTTCAATAAGACAGTAACACACTTCAATAAGACAGTAACAAACTCCCCCACCAGCTCAGATGGCCTCACAGCCCTGGGGAGAGAATGGAGGCAGCAACACACTTCAATAAGACAGTAACACACTTCAATAAGACAGTAACAAACTCCCCCACCAGCTCAGATGGCCTCACAGCCCTGGGGAGAGAATGGAGGCAGCAACACACTTCAATAAGACAGTAACACACTTCAATAAGACAGTAACACACTTCAATAAGACAGTAACAAACTCCCCCACCAGCTCAGATGGCCTCACAGCCCTGGGGAGAGAATGGAGGCAGCAACACACTTCAATAAGACAGTAACACACTTCAATAAGACAGTAACACACTTCAATAAGACAGTAACACACTTCAATAAGACAGTAACACACTTCAATAAGACAGTAACACACTTCAATAAGACAGTAACACACTCCCCCACCAGCTCAGATGGCCTCACAGCCCTGGGGAGAGAATGGAGGCAGTAACACTCCCCCACCAGAAGGGGGCAGCAACACATTGCGCAGCACGTCTCTTAAGAGGAGAAGTTGTGAAAGGCTGTTTTTACGATCCATAGTCCCTCTGTTCAACATATTACATTGAAACAACACATTTCCACAGTCCTATGGACAACACATGGTCTGCTAGCTTCCATTGGCTGGCAGGTTAAACCATGTTTGGTCAGATCAGTGAATGACGTGTCACTGATCACCATAGTAACAGCAGGTGTCGGCCTAACCTGTATAGCTCTGACTCCAACAGGGTGAGCTGGCGGGCGATCTCTATGGGGTGAAGGGTCATGAGGTCAAAGGTGTCCATCTGACCCAGGCGGCTGATGTGCCACTCGATGGGCGGGGGCGGGCTCTCGAAGGTGATGTTGTGACTGACCCCGTTGGACTGAGTCTGCATCTTCCTCTTGATGATCTTGTTGATGGACTCCACCCACTTCCTCATCGACTTGCCTGAGGAAGGGACACGTGACAAGGACTTGTTTTTTTCTTTTCTATCATTCATGACAATTAAGCCGAATTAAAACTTCACTAAAAGTAAAACATGACCGTTGTCCAGTCCCTATCTAATCACCGTCAGAGGCTAAGAAGTAAAAGTGTGAGACTCTCTAACACCTTAATGTTTTATTGTGACAGTTCTGGTGGACACCAACCAATGCATTCCTTATGCATAGCAACTTAACTTAAAACTTGATAACATTTTCTGCACAATAACATAAGTGACTAGTAAATAATGAACGTAGCGAACAAAATGTGTCCCTGTGAGTGAACATATTTTGTATTGTAGTAAGAAATACTGTAGTAGTATTGAGGTAGTGCTGCAGTGGTATTGCGGTAGAAGTATTGAGGTAGTATTATTGAGGTAGTCCTGTAGTAGTATTGCGGTAGAAGTATTGTGGTAGTAGTATTGAGGTAGTCCTGTAGTAGTATTGAGGTAGTACTGTAATGGTACTGTAGTATCGGGGTAGTACTGTAGTGGTATTGTAGTAGTATTGAGGTAGTAGTGGTACTGTAGTATTGAGGTAGTACTGTAGTATTGAGTTAGTACTGTAATATTGAGGTAGTACTGTAGTATTGAGGTGGTACAGTAGTAGTATTGGGTTAGTACTATGGTGGTACTGTAGTAGTATTGAGGTAGTACTGTAGTGGTATTGTACTAGTATTGAGGTAGTACTGTAGTGGTATTGTAATAGTACTGAGGTAGTGGTACTGTAGTATTGAGGTAGTACTGTAGTGGTATTGTAAAGGTACTGTAGTAGTACTGTTGTAGTATTGAGGTAGTACTGTAGTGGTATTGTAGTATTGAGGTAGTGCTGTAGTGGTATTGTAGTGGTACTGTAGTAGTATTGAGGTAGTACTGTAGTGGTATTGTAGTAGTATTGAGGTAGTACTGTAGTATTGAGGTAGTACTGTAGTGGTATTGTAATGGTACTGTAGTAGTACTGTAGTAGTATTGAGGTAGTACTGTAGTGGTATTGTAATGGTACTGTAGTAGTACTGTAGTAGTATTGAGGTAGTACTGTAGTGGTATTGTAATGGTACTGTAGTAGTATTGAGGTAGTACTGTAGTGGTATTGTAATGGTACTGTAATAGTACTGTAGTAGTATTGAGGTAGTAGTGTAGTGGTACTGTAGTATTGAGGTAGTAGTGTAGTGGTATTGTAATAGTATTTTAACGGTACTGTAGTAGTACTGTAGTATTGAGGTAGTACCGTAGTGGTATTGCAATGGTAGTGTAGTAGTACTGTAGTGGTATTGTAGTAGTACTGAGGTAGTACTGCAATGGTATTGTAATGCTACTGTAGTATCAGGGTAGTACTGTAGTATTGAGGTAGTACTGTAGTATTGAGGTAGTACTGTTGTGGTATTGTAATGGTACTGTAGTATTGAGGTAGTAGTGTAGTATTGAGGTAGTACTGTAGTATTGAGGTAGTACTGTTGTGGTATTGTAATGGTACTGTAGTATTGAGGTAGTAGTGTAGTATTGAGGTAGTAGTGTAGTATTGAGGTAGTAGTGTAGTACTGTAGTATTGAGGTAGTACCTCGTAGCTGTATAATGCTGCTGATGTACTCCTCCAGTCTGCCTCGTAGCTCAGGGTCGTTCTCAAAGTCATAGAAATGATGTTCCACCCACTGACGGAAAACATTCAGGACCCTGAGAGAGAGACACAGGAATGATCAGTCAAATTCATTTATAAAGCACTTTTTAGATCAATAGTTATCACTGTGATTAAAACAAAAATACTATTTTGAGAGATGCCACAGTAGAAAGTGGTAAGATTCGGGCCACAGGAATGGTGATGATGGACCGCCCCCATCAAGGAGGGATCGATGAGTCTGAGTGGACAGCGGGAGGGTGAGAAGGAGTCTTGATTGGACAGCGGGAGGGTGAGAAGGAGTCTTGATTGGACAGCGGGAGGGTGAGAAGGAGTCTTGATTGGACAGCGGGAGGGTGAGAAGGAGTCTTGATTGGACAGTGGGATGTACTCTGATTGGACAGAACGATGTACTCTGATTGGACAGAGGGATGTACTCTGATTGGACAGAGGGATGTACTCTGATTGGACAGAGGGATGTACTCTGATTGGACAGAGGGATGTACTCTGATTGGACAGAGGGATGTACTCTGATTGGACAGAGGGAAGGAGTCTGATTGGACAGTGGGAAGGAGTCTGATTGGACAGTGGGATGTACTCTGATTGGACAGTGGGAAGGAGTCTGATTGGACAGTGGGAAGGAGTCTGATTGGACAGTGGGAAGGAGACTGATTGGACAGTGGGAAGGAGACTGATTGGACAGTGGGATGTACTCTGATTGGACAGTAGGATGTACTCTGATTGGACAGAGGGATGTACTCTGATTGGACAGTGGGACAGTGGGAAGGAGTTTGATTGGACAGTGGGATGTACTATGATTGGACAGAGGGATGTACTCTGATTGGACAGTGGGAAGGAGTCTGATTGGAGAGTGGGAAGGAGTCTGATTGGACAGTGGGATGTACTCTGATTGGACAGAGGGATGTACTCTGATTGGACAGAGGGATGTACTCTGATTGGACAGAGGGATGTACTCTGATTGGACAGCGGGAAGGAGTCTGATTGGACAGTGGGAAGGAGACTGATTGGACAGTGGGATGTACTCTGATTGGACAGTGGGAAGGAGTCTGATTGGACAGTGGGAAGGAGTCTGATTGGACAGTGGGAAGGAGTCTGATTGGACAGTGGGATGTACTCTGATTGGACAGAGGGATGTACTCTGATTGGACAGTGGGAAGGAGTCTGATTGGACAGTGGGAAGGAGTCTGATTGGAAAGTGGGAAGGAGTCTGATTGGACAGTGGGAAGGAGTCTGATTGGACAGTGGGAAGGAGTCTGATTGGACAGTGGGAAGGAGTCTGATTGGACAGTGGGAAGGAGTCTGATTGGACAGTGGGAAGGAGTCTGATTGGATAGTGGGACAGTGGGAAGGAGTCTGATTGGACAGTGGGACAGTGGGAAGGAGTCTGATTGGACAGTGGTGATTATACCGGAGTTGGACGGGTTGGACGTACTCCCTCCGGAACCTCTGTAGCTCTGCAGCCATTGGCTGATCTCCGTTCCATAGCGCCTGCTTGTCTGCCTCGGTGGGCTCCGGCTCTGGGATCTCAATCCTGAGTGTCAAAAAGAATAATCATTCATTTCAGGCAAAAAAACAACAAAAAATACATATAAAAAAATATATTAAAAACAATCCAAACCACAGAACAGAGAACACAGACAACCAAAGCTTTATACAGGTGACATCAGATCTGAAGGACAAAACAGAACGAGCAGACATTTAATTTAAATTTTATTTCACCTTTATTTATAACTTCGAAAGTCAGTTAAGAACAAATTCTTATTTACAATCATGGCCTACACCGGCCAAACCCGGACGATGCTGGGCCAATTGGGACTCCAAATCACAGCCAGCTGTGATACAGCCTGGATTCGAACCAGGGTGTCTGTAGTGATGCTTCTTGCACTGAGATGCAGTGCCTTAGACCACTGTGCCACTCGGGAGCCCAGACATCACAGCATATTACCATCAACAGGTTAGGAGCCCGGATACAGTCATAGGTTGAGTGACAAATGGCACCCTATATAGGGCTCTACTTTAGACCAGGGGTCCCACGGGGCTCTACTTTAGACCAGGGGTCCCACGGGGCTCTACTTTAGACCAGGGGTCCCACGGGGCTCTACTGTAGACCAGGGGTCCCACGGGGCTCTACTTTAGACCAAGGGTCCCACGGGGCTCTACTTTAGACCAGGGGTCCCACGGGGCTCTACTAGACCTACTTTAGACCAGGCGTCCCACGGGGCTCTACTTTAGACCAGGGGTCCCACGGGGCTCTACTTTAGACCAGGGGTCCCACGGGGCTCTACTTTAGACCAGGGGTCCCACGGGGCTCTACTTTAGACCAGGGGTCCCACGGGGCTCTACTTTAGACCAGGGGTCCCACGGGGCTCTCCTTTAGACCAGGGTCCCACGGGGCTCTCCTTTAGACCAGGGGTCCCACGGGGCTCTACTTTAGACCAGGGGTCCCACGGGGCTCTACTTTAGACCAGGGGACCCACGGGGCTCTACTTTAGACCAGGGGTCCCACGGGGCTCTCCTTTAGACCAGGGGTCCCACGGGGCTCTCCTTTAGACCAGGGGTCCCACGGGGCTCTCCTTTAGACCAGGGGTCCCACGGGGCTCTCCTTTAGACCAGGGGTCCCACGGGCCCCACGGGGCTCTCCTTTAGACCAGGGGTCCCACGGGGCTCTCCTTTAGACCAGGGGTCCCACGGGGCTCTACTTTAGACCAGGGGTCCCACGGGGCTCTACTTTAGACCAGGCGTCCCACGGGGCTCTCCTTTAGACCAGGGGTCCCACGGGGCTCTCCTTTAGACCAGGGGTCCCACGGGGCTCTACTTTAGACCAGGGGTCCCACGGGGCTCTACTTTAGACCAGGGGTCCCACGGGGCTCTACTTTAGACCAGGGGTCCCACGGGGCTCTACTTTAGACCAGGGGTCCCACGGGGCTCTCCTTTAGACCAGGGGTCCCACGGGGCTCTACTTTAGACCAGGGGTCCCACGGGGCTCTACTTTAGACCAGGGGTCCCACGGGCTCTCCTTTAGACCAGGGGTCCCACGGGGCTCTACTTTAGACCAGGGGTCCCACGGGGCTCTACTTTAGACCAGGGGTCCCACGGGGCTCTACTTTAGACCAGGGGTCCCACGGGGCTCTCCTTTAGACCAGGGGTCCCACGGGGCTCTACTTTAGACCAGGGGTCCCACAGGGCTCTACTTTAGACCAGGGGTCCCACGGGGCTCTATTTTAGACCAGGGGTCCCACGGGGCTCTATTTTAGACCAGGGGTCCCACGGAGCTCTACTTTAGACCAGGGGTCCCACGGGGCTCTACTTTAGACCAGGGGTCCCACGGGGCTCTACTTTAGACCAGGGGTCCCACGGGGCTCTATTTTAGACCAGGGGTCCCACGGGGCTCTATTTTAGACCAGGGGTCCCACGGGGCTCTCCTTCAGACCAGGGGTCCATACTTCTGATATTGATTACTGAATAGTTGGGAAAGAGCTGGGAAGAAAGTCATTTCACTGTACTTGTGCGTGTGACAATAAAACCTAAACCTGCACAAACACAACACACTGGTAAGCAGGTCCGACCTACCTGTCTATCAGGAGGCCGAGGAGCTCGTGGGGCTTGCAGAAGGACCGGTAGGTGGTCAAAAAAGTGCGCACAAAGTTTGGATCTAAAAGGACGGCAGAAACATGTATTGAATCATAACACATCAAAAATTATTTGTATTTGTAATAACATCAAATTGATCAGAAATACAGTGTAG
>NW_027006746.1:70000-124502 GCF_036934945.1 Oncorhynchus masou masou
TACTGTAGAGACAGACAACATTACATATTACTGTAGAGACAGACAACAACA
This sequence comes from Oncorhynchus masou masou, assembly GCF_036934945.1. NCBI lineage: Eukaryota > Metazoa > Chordata > Actinopteri > Salmoniformes > Salmonidae > Oncorhynchus > Oncorhynchus masou. The sequence continues at coordinate 70,052 of NW_027006746.1, forward strand.
TTACATATTACTGTAGAGACAGACAACAACATTACATATTACTGTAGAGACAGACAGCATTACATATTACTGTAGAGACAGACAACAACATTACATAATACTGTAGAGACAGACAACATTACAAATTACTGTAGAGACAGACAACAACATTACATATTACTGTAGAGACAGACAACATTACATATTACTGTAGAGACAGACACAACAACATTACATATTACTGTAGAGACAGACACAACAACATTACATACTACTGTAGAGACAGACACCATTACATATTACTGTAGAGACAGACACAACAACATTACATATTACTGTAGAGACAGACAACATTACATATTACTGTAGAGACAGACAACATTACATAATACTGTAGAGACAGACACAACAACATTACATATTACTGTAGAGACAGACAACATTACATATTACTGTAGAGACAGACAACATTACACATTACTGTAGAGACAGACAACATTACATACTACTGTAGAGACAAACAACATTACATATTACTGTAGAGACAGACAACAACATTACATATTACTGTAGAGACAGACAACATTACATATTACTGTAGAGACAGACACAACAACATTACATATTACTGTAGAGACAGACACAACAACATTACATACTACTGTAGAGACAGACACCATTACATATTACTGTAGAGACAGACACAACAACATTACATATTACTGTAGAGACAGACAACATTACACATTACTGTAGAGACAGACAACATTACATATTAGTGTAGAGACAGACACAACAACATTACAATACTACTGTAGAGACAGACAACATTACATATTACTGTAGAGACAGACAACATTACATATTACTGTAGAGACAGACAACATTACATATTACTGTAGAGACAGACACAACAACATTACATATTACTGTAGAGACAGACAACATTACATATTACTGTAGAGACAGACACAACAACATTACATATTACTGTAGAGACAGACACAACAACATTACATATTACTGTAGAGATAGACACAACAACATTACATATTACTGTAGAGATAGACACAACAACATTACATATTACTGTAGAGACAGACAACATTACAAACTACTGTAGAGACAGACACAACAACATTACATATTACTGTAGAGACAGACACAACAACATTACATACTACTGTAGAGACAGACACCAACATTACATATTACTGTAGAGACAGACAACATTACATATTACTGTAGAGACAGACAACAACATTACATATTACTGTAGAGACAGACAACATTACATATTACTGTAGAGACAGACAACAACATTACATATTACTGTAGAGACAGACACAACAACATTACATAATACTGTAGAGACAGACAACATTACATATTACTGTAGAGACAAGACAACAACAACATTACATATTACTGTAGAGACAGACAACATTACATATTACTGTAGAGACAGACAACATTACATATTACTGTAGAGACAGACAACATTACATATTACTGTAGAGACAGACAACATTACATATTACTGTAGAGACAGACAACATTACATATTACTGTAGAGACAGACACCATTACATATTACTGTAGAGACAGACAACATTACATATTACTGTAGAGACAGACAACATTACATATTACTGTAGAGACAGACACCATTACATATTACTGTAGAGACAGACAACATTACATACTACTGTAGAGACAGACAACATTACATATTACTGTAGAGACAGACACCATTACATATTACTGTAGAGACAGACAACATTACATACTACTGTAGAGACAAGACACCATTACATATTACTGTAGAGACAGACAACATTACATATTACTGTAGAGACAGACAACAACATTACATATTACTGTAGAGACAGACACAACAACATTACATAATACTGTAGAGACAGACAACATTACATATTACTGTAGAGACAAGACAACAACAACATTACATATTACTGTAGAGACAGACAACATTACATATTACTGTAGAGACAGACAACATTACATATTACTGTAGAGACAGACAACATTACATATTACTGTAGAGACAGACAACATTACATATTACTGTAGAGACAGACAACATTACATATTACTGTAGAGACAGACACCATTACATATTACTGTAGAGACAGACAACATTACATATTACTGTAGAGACAGACAACATTACATATTACTGTAGAGACAGACACCATTACATATTACTGTAGAGACAGACAACATTACATACTACTGTAGAGACAGACAACATTACATATTACTGTAGAGACAGACACCATTACATATTACTGTAGAGACAGACAACATTACATACTACTGTAGAGACAAGACACCATTACATATTACTGTAGAGACAGACAACATTACATATTACTGTAGAGACAGACAACATTACATATTACTGTAGAGACAGACAACATTACATATTACTGTAGAGACAGACAACATTACATATTACTGTAGAGACAGACACCATTACATATTACTGTAGAGACAGACAACATTACATACTACTGTAGAGACAGACACAACAACATTACATATTACTGTAGAGACAGACACCAACATTACATATTACTGTAGTATCCTCCCTCCTGCTCCCTAGTAGGGGTTATATAGTATCCCCCCTCCTGCTCCCTAGTAGGGGTTGTTATATAGTATCCTCCCTCCTGCTCCCTAGTAGGGGTTATATAGTATCACCCCTCCTGCTCCCTAGTAGGGGTTATATAGTATCCCCCCTCCTGCTCCCTTGTAGGGGTTGTTATACAGTATCCTCCCTCCTGCTCCCTAGTTGGGGTTGTTATAGAATCCTCCCTCCTGCTCCCTAGTAGGGGTTATATAGTATCCCCCCTCCTGCTCCCTAGTAGGGGTTATATAGTATCCCCCCTCCTGCTCCCTTGTAGGGGTTGTTATACAGTATCCTCCCTCCTGCTCCCTAGTAGGGGTTGCTATAGAATCCCCCCTCCTGCTCCCTAGTAGGGGTTGTTATATAGTATCCTCCCTCCTGCTCCCTAGTAGGGGTTGTTATATAGTATTCTCCCTCCTGCTCCCTTGTAGGGGTTGTTATATAGTATCCTCCCTCCTGCTCCCTAGTAGGGGTTGTTATAGAATCCTCCCTCCTGCTCCCTAGTAGGGGTTATATAGTATCCTCCCTCCTGCTCCCTTGTAGGGGTTGTTATATAGTATCCTCCCTCCTGCTCCCTAGTAGGGGTTGTTATAGAATCCTCCCTCCTGCTCCCTAGTAGGGGTTATATAGAATCCCCCCTCCTGCTCCCTAGTAGGGGTTGTTATATAGTATCCTCCCTCCTGCTCCCTAGTAGGGGTTGTTATAGTATCCTCCCTCCTGCTCCCTAGTAGGGGTTGTTATATAGTATCCTCCCTCCTGCTCCCTAGTAGGGGTTATATAGAATCCTCCCTCCTGCTCCCTTGTAGGGGTTGTTATATAGTATCCTCCCTCCTGCTCCCTTGTAGGGGTTGTTATATAGTATCCTCCCTCCTGCTCCCTAGTAGGGGTTGTTATAGAATCCTCCCTCCTGCTCCCTAGTAGGGGTTGTTATATAGTATCCTCCCTCCTGCTCCCAAGTAGGGTTTGTTATAGAATCCTCCCTCCTGCTCCCCCCCTCCTGCTCCCTAGTAGGGTTATATAGTATCCCCCCTCCTGCTCCCTTGTAGGGGTTGTTATATAGTATCCTCCCTCCTGCTCCCTAGTAGGGGTTGTTATATAGTATCCTCCCTCCTGCTCCCTAGTAGGGGTTGTTATATAGTATCCCCCCTCCTGCTCCCTAGTAGGGGTTGTTATATAGTATCCCCCCTCCTGCTCCCTAGTAGGGGTTGTTATATAGTATCCTCCCTCCTGCTCCCTAGTAGGGGTTGTTATAGAATCCTCCCTCCTGCTCCCTAGTAGGGGTTATATAGAATCCCCCCTCCTGCTCCCTAGTAGGGGTTGTTATATAGTATCCTCCCTCCTGCTCCCTAGTAGGGGTTGTTATAGTATCCTCCCTCCTGCTCCCTAGTAGGGGTTGTTATATAGTATCCTCCCTCCTGCTCCCTAGTAGGGGTTATATAGAATCCTCCCTCCTGCTCCCTTGTAGGGGTTGTTATATAGTATCCTCCCTCCTGCTCCCTTGTAGGGGTTGTTATATAGTATCCTCCCTCCTGCTCCCTAGTAGGGGTTGTTATAGAATCCTCCCTCTTGCTCCCTTGTAGGGGTTGTTATATAGTATCCTCCCTCCTGCTCCCAAGTAGGGTTTGTTATAGAATCCTCCCTCCTGCTCCCCCCCTCCTGCTCCCTAGTAGGGTTATATAGTATCCCCCCTCCTGCTCCCTTGTAGGGGTTGTTATATAGTATCCTCCCTCCTGCTCCCTAGTAGGGGTTGTTATATAGTATCCTCCCTCCTGCTCCCTAGTAGGGGTTGTTATAGAATCCCCCCTCCTGCTCCCCCCCTCCTGCTCCCGAGATAGATGAGCCTAAATCAATACTCTACTACTTAGACTCCACACTACAGCTCTTCTGGTGCTCTCTCCCTGTCTGTGTGTGTGTGGCGAGACACTCAGACTACAGACTACATAGCCTGCCTGCCCTATACTGTCTGTTTGTGGGGAGAGATAGTGAGTTCTCTGTCTGTCTGTCTGTCTGTCTGTCTGTCTGTCTGTCTGTCTGTCTGTCTGTCTGTCTGTCTGTCTGTCTGTCTGTCTGTCTGTCTGTCTGTCTGTCTGTGTGGGGAGAGATAGTGAGTTCTGTAAACACACAGAGATATTCGAGTGGAGCTCCAAACACTGTCAAATGACAAAACAAGAACTATTGCAACAACGTAACCCTCTCTCAGTTTTTCCCCAACACCACCCCTAGTTCATTAAAATAAAAAGGAACAATACAATGAAACACCAAAGGAATCACACACACAGCAGTGCAATAAGCACAGCATGTACCCTTTCAGATCAGAGGTAGAGAGGCCCCCTCTCCTCTTTGATCCCTCCTTCCTATCTCCTCCCTCACTCCTTCTCCTTCCCCTTCTCCACTCCATCCCACCCTTCTTCCTCATCCTCTCCTTCCCTCCCTCCCTCTACCCTTCCCACCCATCTCCTTCCCTTCCTCTCTCTCTCTCTCTCTCTCTCTCTCTCCTCCTCTCCTTCCCTCCCCCTCCCTCCCGCCCATCTCCTTCCCGTTCTCTCTCTCGCTCCTCCTCTCCTTCCAGCTACCCTCCCACCCATCTCCCTCCCACCCCCATCCTTCCCACCCTTTTCCCTCCCTCCCCCTCCCACCATCCCCCTCCCACCATCTCCCTCCCTTCTACCCTTCCCACCCATATCCCTCCCTTCTACCCTTCCCACCCATCTCCCTCCCTTCTACCCTTCCCCACCCATCTCCTTCCCTCCCTCTCTCTCTCCTCCCCTCCCACCCATCTCCTTCCTTCCCTCCCTCCCATCTCCTTCCCGTTCTCACTCTCTCTCCTCCTCTCTTTCCAGCTACCCTCCCACCCCATCCCTCCAACCCTTTTCCCTCCCTCCCTCTCCCACCATCTCCCTCCCCTCTACCCTTCCCACCCATCTCCCTCCCTTCTACCCATCAACCTCCCTCTCCCTCCTCCTCTCCTTCCCTCACCCTCTTCCTCCTCTCCTTCCCCCTCCCTCTCCCTCCCACCTCTCTCCTTCCCCTCTACCCTTTCCCCCCCATCTCCTTCCCTCCCTCCTCCTCTCCTTCCCTCTACCCTCCCATCCATCTGCCTCCTTCCCTCTCCCTCCTCCTCCTCTCCCTCCCTCTAACCTCCCCACCCCTCTCTCTCCTCCTCTCTGTACGCATCCCATATGTAGCACACTACTTTTAGACCAGTGCCCTATATAGTGAATAGGGTGCCATTAGGGACTCTGCAGGGCCTGGGCTATTTTTAAAAGGCCATGTAATTTAGCCACAATACCAGACGCTGCTGAGCGCAGTGGCTGAGTGCTCCACAGACAGATCTCTCTGACAGAGAGGCAGGGGAGGAAGGGAGAGGAGGAGGAAGAGGATCAGGAGGGGAGACAAGGAGAGAAGGGGGGAGTGAGTGAGATGATGGGAGAATACAAAAAGTTGAAAGTAGAAAACGAGAGCGCGAGACAGCGAGAAAGAGAGCGAGCGAGAGAGGGTGAGAGCAAGAAAGAGCGAGCGCGAGAGAGAAAGAGAGCGAGCGAGAGAGGGTGAGAGCGAGAAAGAGCGAGCGCGAGAGAGAGAGAGAGAGAAAGAGAGTGAGCGAGAGAGGGTGAGAGCGAGAAAGAGCGAGCGCGAGAGAGAGAGAAAGAGAGCGAGCGAGAGAGGGTGAGAGCGAGAAAGAGCGAGCGCGAGAGAGAGAGAGAGAAAGAGAGCGAGCGAGAGAGGGTGAGAGCGAGAAAGAGCGAGCGCGAGAGAGAGAGAGAGAGAGAAAGAGAGTGAGCGACTACTGAAGATAGGCTTCTAAATAAACAGCACCTCTAAGCAATCAGTCCTGAGAGAAACTGGTGTTTATGTGTCATTATACAACTGGTGGAGCTAATCCTGAATGCTGATTGGTTAAAACCACATTCCAGCCGGTGTCTATTCCACAAGTTAGCGCGCGGCTAAATCTATGACATTAAAATGCCTATTTACTCTGTTCCATTTGACTGCGCAATCCACTGTCTCATCAGCCCAGCCAGGCAATTTATAAACTTGATCGCTACTATAAAAAGCATCTAGACATTATCTCACATCGTTTAGACTAACATTTGGTTTTCAACAGCGGAGATTTGTATAAACCTTGCTGTCCGTCTCGCCGACATTTGCAACATTGTTTCAATATTCAAATTCGATCTCCAACTGTCCCATAGCAATGAGCGTGTTGGGAGTCGGGATGAGGCAGACAGAGACACACAGACAGGCAGGCAGCGTTTCTCAGCCAGTCGAAATCATGAATCATCTGGCGTAATTTTTATGGATATATATAAAAAAAAAAAAGGTCAAACGAAGTCTTTCCATCTTCAGTTTGAAGTGATTTTGTTAGCTGTGTTGTTAGCTGTGTTGTTGGCTAGCTCCTCTGAACAACAGTGTCCTGACGAGAGAGCACATTCTCTATGCCAGGTGAAATCGCGCCTCATTAGCTCATTGTTATGGATGTATCCAAATGAATGTCACTAGAAAACAATTCAAACTAATGCAAATGCAGCTACTTTGCTGTTATTCTGGCTGCACTGTTTGACCTGACTGTAAGTTAGCCGTAGTTGACTAGCTAGCAAGCAAGAAATAAGAACGTTGCCAGCCAGTATGGCAATGGAACATTTAGATCGAATGACTTATTCGTATCCATAGATCCAGAACAAAAAGACTGAATAACTAGGACGCGTTTCTGGCAACCGAACCGATAGAATGAATGACCAGCCAGCTTGGGTAGCAACCCTAGATTTGTGTTGTGGAAGGATGAAATAGTATGAATAAATTTATCAAACTAACATTTTCAATGAAAATATGTCAATCATTATTTTAATATGCTGGTAACCCGTTGTATAAAAGTGATAGTGCCCTTGAAGCCGGTGTTTGGAGGATATATTGGCACTGTTTGCCGGCCCGAGATAAACAACATCCAATATATCCCCCCAAACACCGACTTCCTGCTTCTCGGGCATTATCACTTAAGACGACCAGCCAGACAGCCTCGACGACCAGACAGACAGCCCCGACGACCAGCCAGACAGCCCCGACGACCAGCCAGACAGCCCCGACGACCAGCCAGACAGCCCCGACGACCAGACAGACAGCCCCGACGACCAGCCAGACAGCCCCGACGACCAGACAGACAGCCCCGACGACCAGACAGACAGCCCCGACGACCAGCCAGACTGGCGACCAGCCAGACAGCCCTGACGACCAAACAGACAGCCCTGACGACCAAACAGACAGCCCTGACGACCAAACAGACAGCCCTGACGACCAAACAGACAGCCCTGACGACCAAACAGACAGCCCTGACGACCAGACAGACAGCCCTGACGACCAGACAGACAGCCCTGACAACCAGACAGTACAGAGTCAATGTGGAGGCTATATACAGGGTGTACTGGTACAGAGTCAATGTGGAGGCTATATACAGGGGTTACCGGTACAGAGTCAATGTGGAGGCTATATACAGGGTGTACTGGTACAGAGTCAATGTGGAGGCTATATACAGGGGTTACCGGTACAGAGTCAATGTGGAGGCTATATACAGGGTGTACTGGTACAGAGTCAATATACAGGGGTACCAGTACAGAGTCAATGTGGAGGTTATATACAGGGGTACCGGTACAGAGTCAATGTGGAGGTAATATACAGGGGGTATCGGTACAGAGTCAATGTGGAGACTATATACAGGGGGTACCGATACAGAGTCAATGTGGAGACTATATACAGGGGGTACCAGTACATAGTCAATGTGGAGGCTATATACAGGGTATTACGGTACAGAGTCAATGTGGAGGCTATATACAGTGGGTACCAGTACAGAGTCAATGTGGAGGCTATATACAGGGGGTACCGGTACAGAGTCAATGTGGAGGCTATATACAGGGTATCACGGTACAGAGTCAATGTGGAGCCTATATACAGGGGGGTACCGGTACAGAGTCAATGTGGAGGCTATATACAGGGTGTACCGGTACAGAGTCAATGTGGAGACTATATACAGGGGGTACCGGTACAGAGTCAATGTGGAGACTATATACAGGGTATTACGGTACAGAGTCAATGTGGAGGCAATATACAGGGGGGTACCGGTACAGAGTCAATGTGGAGGCTATATACAGGGGGTACCGGTACAGAGTCAATGTGGAGGCTATATACAGGGGGTACCGGTACAGAGTCAATGTGGAGGCTATATACAGGGGGTACCGGTACAGAGTCAATGTGGAGGCTATATACAGGGTATTACGGTACAGAGTCAATGTGGAGGCTATATACAGGGGGTACCAGTACAGAGTCAATGTGGAGGCTATATACAGGGTATTACGGTACAGAGTCAATGTGGAGGCTATATACAGGGGGTACCAGTACAGAGTCAATGTGCGGGGGTACCGGTTAATTGATGTAATATGTACATGTAGGTAGAGTTATTAAAGTGACTATGCATAGATGATAACAACAGAGAGTAGCAGTGGTTTAAAAGAGGGGGGTGGGGGCAATGCAAATAGTCTGGAGGGGTTGCCATTTGACTAGATGTTTTGGAGTCTTATGGCTTGGGGGTAGAAGCTGTCTAGAAGCATCTTGGACTTAGACTTGGTGCTCCGGTACTGTTTGCCGTGCGGTAGCAGAGAGTACAGTCTATGTCTAGGGTGGCTGGAGTCTTTGCCAATTTTTAGGGCCTTCCTCTGACACCGCCTGGTATAGAGGTCCTGGATGGCAGGAAGCTTGGCCCAGTGATGTACTGGTCCGTACGCACTATCCTCTGTAGCACCTTGCGGTCAGAGGCCAAGCAGTTGTCATACCAGGCAGTGATGCAACCCGTCAGGATGCTCTCGATGGTGCAGCTGTAAAACCTTTTGAGATTCTGAGGACCCATGCCAAATCGTGCCCTCTTCATGACTGTCTTTTGTCGTGCCCTCTTCATGACTGTCTTAGTGTGTTTGGACCATGCCTACCACTGTTTTGCCATCGGCAGGGGCCCCGAAATTAACACCCGTCATGCGCCAAATTGCGAGTTGTTTAAATGTTTGTACCAAAATAGTAATGTAATAAAATATCTGGCATGATGGCTCGGAGGAAACGACTCATGTTTGCTAGCCACAGACCGTCTCTAGTGTTCCTAGCTTTGCGGCACTGTTTACCGTACGGGACATCGTCTACTCCTCATCGCTCACTTGCCATGGGTCTGCTGCTAGCTACCGTTCCTTAAAATAGCTGTTATGTGGCGACATTTACCCGGAATAAGCCGACTTTGGAAACGAAAACCCCACCGACGAAAAGGAGGTCGTAAAAAAAAAATATATGTTTTGTGAGAAATGGAGGTTTGGAGATAAAGGAGTTTCAAGAGGCTGGCTACAGTATGATGCTGAGGCTGTGGTGATGAGTAGTTCTGTGTGTCGCCAGTATGCTAAAGATAAAAACCCAGAAACAACTCATTTGTCATCGGAAATAAAACAATGAAGCTGGAGAACATTCGTGACCATGAACACAGCAAGTGCGTGTCTTTGTGTCCCGGGCTCAATCGGAGCCTCTCCTCTTGACACCCTCTGCGACGGCGCTAACAGCAACGTCAGAGCAGACCAGCACGGAGATGATGATGATACTATTTAGGACTGTACATGTCATTGGCAAGAAGGCGAGACCACTTTCTGACTTGGAGTGGAAGTGTGAGTAAGTGAAAATGTTGGTTAGTCTTGTAGCTAGACGAGTACTTTTGTCGCTAGTTTTTTCAAGTCTATTGAGCAGACGTGGTCCAGTATTGGAGGTTACTTCTCATCTCTTGATAAGTTTCAGTTTACCTCAAAAATACTGTATACATACCATAAAATGATTGGCCTACTGATGCTGACATGGATCTCCATGCTTTCCTATGGTTCTGGAACATTCTGTTTTTAATGTTTGTCTCCAGATTCTGTTTACATTTTTAAAAAGCATTGTGACATCACCAGCCTTATAGTGTTGATCCTTAACTAAACAAAAAGGTAGAAGGCTAATTTAGCACAATCAACTGACAGCTATATTGGATAAACATGATTGTATATTAAATTATTATTGAATTAATTTTAAAATGTTTGATTTTTTTTTTGCAGTTTGGCTGAGAGAGAGAGAAAAAAAGAAAAAGGAATCGCTGTGGGCTCAACATATAGAAATGAGAAGCAGGCCGAAGAGTTTATGCACCATATTTCAGAGGTGGAGAGAAACGACATCAGAGATAATCTGAAAAGCACCACATCTCTCCATCATGACAGATGGCAGATGGCTCCACAGACAGTTCAGTGAAAGAGGAGTTAGTTAGTTTGTGTCACATTCTGTCACAAGGGGCAAGATCGGAGTCGAAGTTTACTGGCATCAAGTCAGTTGAGAAGGCAGACGTGGCACACATAACCAACACCATCAGTGCCATCGTGGAGGGAGTGTTTTAATGAGTGGGGGAGCAAGTTGGTCGCTCTGGGAACAGATGGAGCTGCTGTGATGACTGTAGCCAAGAATGGTGTGGTCAGCCGGCTGAAGGGAAACAGGGCCCGACATCATCGACATCCACTGTATGGCACACCGCCTTGAACTGACCTTTTCTGAGGCCACCTGGTCCATGTTTCAGGAAGTAGAAGACCTCCTCAGTGGGCTCTACACCTTCTACGACACCAGTCCTCTGAACAGGGCAAACCTGGTGAACAGCTTCCAGACTCTTGGGCTCACACCACTAGTGCCCACCAGAATTTGGCAGGTCCCAATGGGTAGGACATCTATTGCGTACACTGGACCCCTTCCTGCGAGGTTACCAGGGGCTTGTCCAGCACCTGGAACAGGTAGTGGCTCTAGATTACTATGCTAAGTACTCCAAAAGTCATCATCAATATGTAACGTCCAGTAAACAACAACAAACACGGTTACAAATCGCTTATCAATGCTCCTTTGCACTGATAAAATGTGTCATATCTAATATATATATATATATATTTTTTTGGACAACAATTAATTGTCTATTTGTATATCTTTGTTCTTTATGTATTTCAGATTCAATCTGCTGATGGCCAAAATGTCCCAGGTGTCCAGCAGGCCAAGGCCAGGAAATACTACAGTACTACGAGGGAGGCTGTTGTCATCGGCTTCTGTGGCTTCCTGCATGACACACTAACACACCTGAGCAACCTGTCCGCCTGTCTGCAGAGGTCCACCATCACCATAGCAACCTATACGCCTGTCTGCAGAGGGCCACCATCACCATAGCAACCTGTCCGCCTGTCTGCAGGGGGCCACCATCACCATAGCAACCTGTCCGCCTGTCTGCAGAGGGCCACCATCACCATAGCAACCTGTCCGCCTGTCTGCAGAGGTCCACCATCACCATAGCAACCTGTCCGCCTGTCTGCAGAGGTACACCATCACCTTAGCAACCCATCCACAGAGGGCCACCATCACCATAGCAACCTGTCCGCATGTCTGCAGAGGTCCACCATCACCATAGCAACCTATACGCCTGTCTGCAGAGGCCCACCATCACCATAGCAACCTATACGCCTGTCTGCAGAGGGCCACCATCACCATAGCAACCTGTCCGCCTGTCTGCAGAGGGCCACCATCACCATAGCAACCTGTCCGCCTGTCTGCAGAGGGCCACCGTCACCATAGCAACCTGTCCGCCTGTCTGCAGAAGTACACCATCACCTTAGCAACCCATCCACAGAGGGCCACCATCACCATAGCAAAACGTCCGCATGTCTGCAGAGGTCCACCATCACCATAGCAGCCCGTCCGCCTGTCTGCAGAGGGCCAACATCACCATAGCAACCTGCCTGCAGAGGTCAAACATCACCATAGCAACCTGTCCGCAGAGGTCCACCATCACCATAGCAACCTGTCCGCAGAAGCCCGCAGCTCCTTGTTCTCAACACAGGCAGTACTTAAGAAGTACAAAACCAGGTACGTTTTTTTTAAGCTGCAATAAGAAATAGTTACCTTAATAAGAGAATTAAGAGAAAGTATTACGTCAATAAGAGAAGGGGAGAGAGTGAGAGCATGTTGGAAAGGAAAGTTCTGAACGGATGGTTAAAAACGGGCCTTTTTTTAATCATCAGAGAAGGGCCCGTGATGAAGGCCACAATGGCCAACAGATATGCGGGAGTTTCGCTGACCAGAGATGACAGGACAAAATGCTTGACAGGCTAGTTGAGAGTGTGACTGACAGGTTTTAGTACCATGAAAAAGGTGCAAACCGATTGGCGGTCCAACCTAAAGTCTGATACACTGTCAGATCTCCTTATGGTCCAGCTGTCCTCTCCACAGAGATCAGGGAGTATGATCTGATAAAAGCTGGGATGCTGTGGCACCAGGACTCTGTCTGGAGCAGGAGGCGACTTCAAGGACCGTGCAAAGAAGGCGATTGCGGTAGAGAGTGACGAGCCTGATGAGGAGGTACTTTTGTGTTTGATCCTTAAAGTACATTTAATATGAAATACTTCAGTAGAATTTCGAGTTCAAGACTTCTTCAGTTGTATTCAGGCTGGGAAACTTAATCTAGCCACAGCCAAAATTAAGCATCTGATAAGTCTCTATTTGACCTGTATTATATCAACGTATTTGTACTCAGGTTTGTAGACCTGCTTCCCCTGTTTCCCCTTTGTATCAGGTGAGCACCAGTTCTATGTCCACTGCACTTCTCATAATCTTACCATTGTTGTTGCCCTGTTTTGACTTCTATTGTACTCTTGTATCTGATATGCTCGGTTAATTTCATTGTGTGCCCACTGTTTGCCATTTTTGCACTCTGTACAGCACTTTCGGGTCAACTACAGTTGTTTTTAAATGTGCTCTAACAAATACACTTGATTTGATTTAACCGTTGATCCTTATATATTAAAATAATTATTTTTCAAATGCTGCTTTAAGTTTGTATTCATCATAATATCTTATTATATCAATGAAATGTACTTTCGGACACTGAACATCGACAAACTTAATGATGGTGTTGTGCCTGGCTGTGCAGTCATGAACGGGGAGTACAGGAGGGGACTGAGAACGCACCCCTGAGGGGCTCCAGTGTTGAGGATTTTTTATTTTATCTTTATTTAACTTGGCAGGTCAGTTCAGCACAAATTCAATATTTTCAACGAGTGGGTTACCTGCCTTGTTCAGGGGCAGAACGACAGATTTTTACCTTGTCAGCTCGTGGATTCGATCTTGCAACCTTTCGGTTACAAGTCCAACGCTAGGCTACCTGCCGCCCCAGGCGGATGTTTTGTTACCTACCCTTACCACCTGGGGGGCGGCCCGTCAGGAAGTCCAGGATCCAGTTGCAGAGTGAGGTGTTTAGTCCCAGGATCCTTAACTTAGTGACGAGCTTTGAGAGCACAATGGTGTTGAACGCTGAGCTGTCGTCAATGAAAAGCACTCTCACATAGGTGTTCCTTTTGTCCAGGTGGGAAAGGGCAGTGTGGAGTGCAGTGGAGATTGCGTCATCTGTGGATCTGTTATGCAAATTGGAGTGGGTCTAGGGTTTCTGGGATAATGGTGTTGATGTGAGCCATGACCAGCATTTCAAAGCACTTCATGGCTACAGACGTGAGTGCTACGGGTCGGGAGTAATTTGGACAGGTTACCTTAGTTTTCTTCGGCTATGGTGGTCTTTTATTTTTTTTTTTTTTTTCACCTTTATTTAACCAGTTAGGCCAGTTGAGAACAAGTTCTCATTTACAACTGCGACCTGGCCACGATAAAGCACTGCAGTTCGACACAAACAACAACACATGGAATAAACAAACATACAGTCAATAATAATACAGTAGAAAAAATAAAAATCTATATACAGTGAGTGCAAATGAGGTGAGATAAGGGAGGTAAGGCAATAAATAGGCAACGGTGGCGAAGTAATTTACAATATAGCAATTAAACACTGGAATGGTAGAATGTGCAGAAGATGAATGTGCAAGTAGAGATACTGGGGTGCAAAGGAGCAAGATAAATAAATAAATACAGTATGGGGATGAGGTAGGTAGATAGATGGGCTGTTTACAGATGGGCTGTTTACAGGTGCAGTGATCTGTGAGCTGCTCTGACAGCTGGTGCTTAAAGCCAGTGAGGGAAATATGAGTCTCCAGCTTCAGAGAATTATGGTCAGATTTGCCAAATGGAGGGCGAGGGAGAGCTTTGTACACATCTGTGTGCGGAGTAAAGGTGGTATAGAGTTTTTTTTTCCATCTGGTTGCACATTTAACATGCTGGTAGAAATTTGGTAAAACGGATTTAAGTTTCCCTGCATTAAAGTCCCCGGCCACTAGGAGCGCCACCTCTGGGTGAGCAGTTTCCTGTTTGCTTATGGTGGAATACAGCTCATTGAGTGCTGTCTTAGTGCCAGCCTCTGACTGTGGTGGTATGTAGACAGCTACGAAAAATACAGATGAAAACTTTCTAGGTTGATAGTGTGGTCTACAGCTTATCATGAGATATTCTACCTTAGGCAAAACCTCCAGACTTCCTTAGATATCGTGCACCAGCTGTTATTTACAAAAATATATAGTCCGCTTCCACTTGTCTTACCAGACGCCGCTGTTCTATCCTGCCGATACAGAGTATAACCAGCCAGCTGTATGTTGATATTGTCGTTGTTCAGCCACGACTCCGTGAAGCATCAGATGTTACAGTTTTGAATGTCCCGTTGATAGTTTAATCTTCCGCGTAGGTCATCGATTTTATTTTCCAAAGATTGCACGTTTGTTAGCAGAACGGAAGGAAGTGGGGGTTTATTAGATCACCTACGAATTCTCAAAGGCAACCTGCGCTCTTGCCCCTTTTTCGCTACCTTCTCTTCACGCAAATGACGGGGATGTGGGCCTGTTCCCGAGAAAGAAGTATATAATTCACGTTGGGCTCGTTAAAAGGAAAAACAAGGATTCTGTCAGTCCGTGGTGAGTAATCACAGTCCTGATGTCCAGAAGTTGTTTTCGGTCATAAGAGACGGTAGCGGCAACATTATGTACAAAATAAGTTAAAAAAATAAGTTACAAACAACAACAAAAAAACGAAAAAAACAAACAAACAATTGGTTGGGAATACGTAAAACGTCAGCCTTGTTCTCCAGCGGCATCTTGGAAAAAGTGATGAATTACAACCCAGATCTGTGTGTGCAAGTGCGGTGAAACTTAATTCTTACCTGGAAGTATAGTCCTACAGTTGGCCGGGCCATCAGGCTGCTGAAGTGCTCGCGGAACTGCCTGGACAGGATGTCCTGAGACAGGGTCTCGTATGGGTCAAACGCCTGCTCCTGGAGTTGAAAGAGACAGTTAACGGAAGAGTTAAAAAAGCTGACTACTATGTCTTACTGGGCGGGGGGGGGGGGGTAGTACATAGAGGCACTACAATCAACTGAAGGCCTTCTAGCAGACATGTGCAAGACAGCTTGGTAAAAACATGCTGTTTTTTACATGAAGACTTCATAGGGCAGAGGGCTTTGGGATCAGTTATGACAGAATAGAGGTAGAGGGATCAGTTATGACGGAATAGGGGTAGAGGGATCAGTTATGACAGAATAGAGGTAGAGGGATCAGTTATGACAGAATAGAGGTAGAGGGATCAGTTGTGACAGAATAGAGGGATCAGTTATGACAGAATAGAGGTAATGGGATCAGTTGTGACAGAATAGAGGGATCAGTTATGACAGAATAGAGGTAATGGGATCAGTTATGACAGAATAGAGGTATCAGTTGTGACAGAATAGAGGTAGAGGGATCAGTTATGACAGAATAGAGGTAGAGGGATCAGTTATGACAGAATAGAGGTAGAGGGATCAGTTATGACAGAATAGAGGTAGAGGGATCAGTTATGACAGAAAAGAGGTAGAGGGATCAGATGTGACAGAATAGAGGTAGAGGGATCAGTTGTGACAGAATAGAGGTAATGGGATCAGTTGTGACAGAATAGAGGTAGAGGGATCAGTTGTGACAGAATAGAGGTAATGGGATCAGTTGTGACAGAATAGAGGTAGAGGGATCAGTTGTGACAGAATAGAGGTAGAGGGATCAGTTGTGACAGAATAGAGGTAGAGGGATCAGTTATGACAGAATAGAGGTAGAGGGATCAGTTATGACAGAATAGAGGTAGAGGGATCAGTTATGACAGAATAGAGGTAGAGGGATCAGTTATGACAGAATAGAGGTAGAGGGATCAGTTATGACAGAATAGAGGTAGAGGGATCAGTTGTGACAGAATAGAGGTAATGGGATCAGTTGTGACAGAATAGAGGTAGAGGGATCAGTTATGACAGAATAGAGGTAGAGGGATCAGTTATGACAGAATAGAGGTAGAGGGATCAGTTATGTGAGAATAGAGGTAGAGGGATCAGTTATGACAGAATAGAGGTAGAGGGATCAGTTGTGACAGAATAGAGGTAGAGGGATCAGTTGTGACAGAATAGAGGTAGAGGGATCAGTTATGACAGAATAGAGGTAACGGGATCAGTTATGACAAAATAGAGGTAACGGGATCAGTTATGACAGAATAGAGGTAGAGGGATCAGTTATGGCAGAATAGAGGGATCAGTTATGACAGAATAGAGGGATCAGTTATGACAGAAAAGAGGTAGAGGGATCAGTTATGACAGAATAGAGGTAGAGGGATCAGTTATGACAGAATAGAGGTAACGGGATCAGTTATGACAGAATAGGGGTAAGGGATCAGTTATGTCAGAATAGAGGTAGAGGGATCAGTTATGACAAAATAGAGGTAGAGGGATCAGTTATGACAGAATAGAGGTAGAGGGATCAGTTATGACAGAATAGAGGTAGAGGGATCAGTTATGACAGAATAGAGGTAGAGGGATCAGTTGTGACAGAATAGAGGTAGAGGGATCAGTTGTGACAGAATAGAGGTAGAGGGATCAGTTGTGACAGAATAGAGGTACAGGGATCAGTTATGACAGAATAGAGGGATCAGTTATGTCAGAATAGAGGTAGAGGGATCAGATATGACAGAATAGAGGGATCAGTTATGACAGAATAGAGGTAACGTGATCAGTTATGAGAGACTAGAGGTAGAGGGATCAGTTATGACAGAATAGAGGTAAAGGGATCAGTTATGACAGAATAGAGGGATCAGTTATGACAGAATAGAGGGATCAGTTGTGACAGAATAGAGGTAGAGGGATCAGTTGTGACAGAATAGAGGTAGAGAGATCAGTTATGACAGAATAGAGGTAAAGGGATCAGTTATGACAGAATAGAGGGATCAGTTATGACAGAATAGAGGTAGAGGGATCAGTTATGACAGAATAGAGGTAGAGGGATCAGTTATGACAGAATAGAGGTAGAGGGATCAGTTATGACAGAATAGAGGGATCAGTTATGACAGAATAGAGGGATCAGTTATGACAGAATAGAGGGATCAGTTGTGACAGAATAGAGGGAGAGGGATCAGTTGTGACAGAATAGAGGTAGAGGGATCAGTTATGACAGAATAGAGGTAGAGGGATCAGTTATGACAGAATAGAGGTAGAGGGATCAGTTATGACAGAATAGAGGTAGAGGGATCAGTTATGACAGAATAGAGGTAGAGGGATCAGTTATGACAGAATAGAGGTAGAGGGATCAGTTATGACAGAATAGAGGTAGAGGGATCAGTTATGACAGAATAGAGGTAGAGGGATCAGTTATGACAGAATAGAGGTAGAGGGATCAGTTATGACAGAATAGAGGTAGAGGGATCAGTTATGACAGAATAGAGGTAGAGGGATCAGTTATGACAGAATAGAGGTAGAGGGCTCAGTTATGACAGAATAGAGGTAGAGGGATCAGTTATGACAGAATAGAGGTAGAGGGATCAGTTATGACAGAATAGAGGTAATGGGATCAGTTATGACAGAATAGAGGGATCAGTTATGACAGAATAGAGGGATCAGTTATGACAGAATAGAGGTAATGGGATCAGTTATGACAGCATAGAGGTAGAGGGATCAGTTATGACAGAATAGAGGTAGAGGGATCAGTTATGACAGAATAGAGGTAGAGGGATCAGTTATGACAGAATAGAGGTAGAGGGATCAGTTATGACAGAATAGAGGTAGAGGGATCAGTTATGACAGAATAGAGGTAGAGGGATCAGTTATGACAGAATAGAGGTAGAGGGATCAGTTATGACAGAATAGAGGTAGAGGGATCAGTTATGACAGAATAGAGGTAGAGGGATCAGTTATGACAGAATAGAGGTAATGGGATCAGTTATGACAGAATAGAGGGATCAGTTATGACAGAATAGAGGGATCAGTTATGACAGAATAGAGGTAATGGGATCAGTTATGACAGCATAGAGGTAGAGGGATCAGTTATGACAGAATAGAGGTAAAGGGATCAGTTATGACAGAATAGAGGGATCAGTTATGACAGAATAGAGGGATCAGTTGTGACAGAATAGAGGGAGAGGGATCAGTTGTGACAGAATAGAGGTAGAGGGATCAGTTATGACAGAATAGAGGTAGAGGGATCAGTTATGACAGAATAGAGGTAGAGGGATCAGTTATGACAGAATAGAGGTAGAGGGATCAGTTATGACAGAATAGAGGTAGAGGGATCAGTTATGACAGAAAAGAGGTAGAGGGATCAGATGTGACAGAATAGAGGTAGAGGGATCAGTTGTGACAGAATAGAGGTAGAGGGATCAGTTATGACAGAATAGAGTTAGAGGGATCAGTTATGACAGAATAGAGGTAGAGGGATCAGTTGTGACAGAATAGAGGTAATGGGATCAGTTGTGACAGAATAGAGGTAGAGGGATCAGTTATGACAGAATAGAGGTAGAGGGATCAGTTATGACAGAATAGAGGTAGAGGGATCAGTTATGTCAGAATAGAGGTAGAGGGATCAGTTATGACAGAATAGAGGTAGAGGGATCAGTTGTGACAGAATAGAGGTAGAGGGATCAGTTGTGACAGAATAGAGGTAGAGGGATCAGTTATGACAGAATAGAGGTAACGGGATCAGTTATGACAAAATAGAGGTAACGGGATCAGTTATGACAGAATAGAGGTAGAGGGATCAGTTATGACAGAATAGAGGGATCAGTTATGACAGAATAGAGGGATCAGTTATGACAGAAAAGAGGTAGAGGGATCAGTTATGACAGAATAGAGGTAGAGGGATCAGTTATGACAGAATAGAGGTAGAGGGATCAGTTATGACAGAATAGAGGTAACGGGATCAGTTATGACAGAATAGAGGTAGAGGGATCAGTTGTGACAGAATAGAGGTAGAGGGATCAGTTATGACAGAATAGGGGTAAGGGATCAGTTATGTCAGAATAGAGGTAGAGGGATCAGTTATGACAAAATAGAGGTAGAGGGATCAGTTATGACAGAATAGAGGTAGAGGGATCAGTTATGACAGAATAGAGGTAGAGGGATCAGTTATGACAGAATAGAGGTAGAGGGATCAGTTGTGACAGAATAGAGGTAGAGGGATCAGTTGTGACAGAATAGAGGTAGAGGGATCAGTTGTGACAGAATAGAGGTACAGGGATCAGTTATGACAGAATAGAGGGATCAGTTATGTCAGAATAGAGGTAGAGGGATCAGTTATGACAGAATAGAGGGATCAGTTATGACAGAATAGAGGTAACGTGATCAGTTATGAGAGACTAGAGGTAGAGGGATCAGTTATGACAGAATAGAGGTAAAGGGATCAGTTATGACAGAATAGAGGGATCAGTTATGACAGAATAGAGGGATCAGTTGTGACAGAATAGAGGTAGAGGGATCAGTTGTGACAGAATAGAGGTAGAGAGATCAGTTATGACAGAATAGAGGTAAAGGGATCAGTTATGACAGAATAGAGGGATCAGTTATGACAGAATAGAGGTAGAGGGATCAGTTATGACAGAATAGAGGTAGAGGGATCAGTTATGACAGAATAGAGGTAGAGGGATCAGTTATGACAGAATAGAGGGATCAGTTATGACAGAATAGAGGGATCAGTTATGACAGAATAGAGGGATCAGTTGTGACAGAATAGAGGGAGAGGGATCAGTTGTGACAGAATAGAGGTAGAGGGATCAGTTATGACAGAATAGAGGTAGAGGGATCAGTTATGACAGAATAGAGGTAGAGGGATCAGTTGTGACAGAATAGAGGTAGAGGGGTCAGTTGTGACAGAATAGAGGTAATGGGATCAGTTATGACAGAATAGGGGTAATGGGATCAGTTATGACAGAATAGAGGGATCAGTTGTGACAGAATAGAGGTAGAGGGATCAGTTATGACAGAATAGAGGTAGAGGGATCAGTTATGACAAAATAGAGGTAGAGGGATCAGTTATGACAAAATAGAGGTAACGGGATCAGTTATGACAGAATAGAGGTAGAGGGATCAGTTATGACAGAATAGAGGGATCAGTTATGTCAGAATAGAGGTAGAGGGATCAGTTATGACAGAATAGAGGTAGAGGGATCAGTTGTGACAGAATAGAGGTAGAGGGATCAGTTATGACAGAATAGAGGTAGAGGGATCAGTTATGACAGAATAGAGGGATCAGTTATGACAGAATAGAGGGATCAGTTATGACAGAATAGAGGTAATGGGATCAGTTATGACAGCATAGAGGTAGAGGGATCAGTTATGACAGAATAGAGGTAAAGGGATCAGTTATGACAGAATAGGGGGATCAGTTATGACAGAATAGAGGTAGAGGGATCAGTTATGACAGAATAGAGGTAGAGGGATCAGTTATGACAGAATAGAGGTAGAGGGATCAGTTATGACAGAATAGAGGTAACAGGATCAGTTATGACAGAATAGAGGTAGAGGGATCAGTTATGACAGAATAGAGGTATCAGTTATGACAGAATAGAGGTAATGGGATCAGTTATGACAGAATATAGGTATCAGTTATGACAGAATAGAGGTAATGGGATCAGTTATGACAGAATAGAGGGATCAGTTATGACAGAATAGAGGTAATGGGATCAGTTATGACAGAATAGAGGTAATGGGATCAGTTATGACAGAATAGAGGTAAAGGGATCAGTTATGACAGAATAGGGGGATCAGTTATGACAGAATAGAGGTAGAGGGATCAGTTATGACAGAATAGAGGTAGAGGGATCAGTTATGACAGAATAGAGGTAGAGGGATCAGTTATGACAGAATAGAGGTAAAGGGATCAGTTATGACAGAATAGAGGGATCAGTTATGACAGAATAGAGGTAGAGGGATCAGTTATGACAAAATAGAGGTAGAGGGATCAGTTATGACAGAATAGGGGGATCAGTTATGACAGAATAGAGGTAGAGGGATCAGTTATGACAGAATAGAGGTAGAGGGATCAGTTATGACAGAATAGAGGTAACAGGATCAGTTATGACAGAATAGAGGTAGAGGGATCAGTTATGACAGAATAGAGGTAATGGGGTGAGTTATGACAGAATAGAGGTAATGGGATCAGTTATGACAGAATAGAGGTAGAGGGATCAGTTATGACAGAATAGAGGTATCAGTTATGACAGAATAGAGGTAGAGGGATCAGTTATGACAGAATAGAGGTAAAGGGATCAGTTATGACAGAATAGGGGGATCAGTTATGACAGAATAGAGGTAGAGGGATCAGTTATGACAGAATAGAGGTAGAGGGATCAGTTATGAAAGAATAGAGGTAACAGAATCAGTTATGACAGAATAGAGGTAGAGGGATCAGTTATGACAGAATAGAGGTAGAGGGATCAGTTATGACAGAATAGAGGTAGAGGGATCAGTTATGACAGAATAGAGGTAGAGGGATCAGTTATGACAGAATAGAGGTAGAGGGATCAGTTATGACAGAATAGAGGTAGAGGGATCAGTTATGACAGAATAGAGGTAGAGGGATCAGTTATGACAGAATAGAGGTAGAGGGATCAGTTATGACAGAATAGAGGTAGAGGGATCAGTTATGACAGAATAGAGGTAGAGGGATCAGTTATGACAGAATAGAGGTAGAGGGATCAGTTATGACAGAATAGAGGTAGAGGGATCAGTTATGACAGAATAGAGGTAGAGGGATCAGTTATGACAGAATAGAGGTAGAGGGATCAGTTATGACAGAATAGAGGTAATGGGATCAGTTATGACAGAATAGAGGGATCAGTTATGACAGAATAGAGGGATCAGTTATGACAGAATAGAGGTAATGGGATCAGTTATGACAGCATAGAGGTAGAGGGATCAGTTATGACAGAATAGAGGTAGAGGGATCAGTTATGACAGAATAGAGGTAGAGGGATCAGTTATGACAGAATAGAGGTAGAGGGATCAGTTATGACAGAATAGAGGTAGAGGGATCAGTTATGACAGAATAGAGGTAGAGGGATCAGTTATGACAGAATAGAGGTAGAGGGATCAGTTATGACAGAATAGAGGTAGAGGGATCAGTTATGACAGAATAGAGGTAGAGGGATCAGTTATGACAGAATAGAGGTAATGGGATCAGTTATGACAGAATAGAGGGATCAGTTATGACAGAATAGAGGGATCAGTTATGACAGAATAGAGGTAATGGGATCAGTTATGACAGCATAGAGGTAGAGGGATCAGTTATGACAGAATAGAGGTAAAGGGATCAGTTATGACAGAATAGAGGGATCAGTTATGACAGAATAGAGGGATCAGTTGTGACAGAATAGAGGGAGAGGGATCAGTTGTGACAGAATAGAGGTAGAGGGATCAGTTATGACAGAATAGAGGTAGAGGGATCAGTTATGACAGAATAGAGGTAGAGGGATCAGTTGTGACAGAATAGAGGTAGAGGGATCAGTTGTGACAGAATAGAGGTAATGGGATCAGTTATGACAGAATAGGGGTAATGGGATCAGTTATGACAGAATAGAGGGATCAGTTGTGACAGAATAGAGGTAGAGGGATCAGTTATGACAGAATAGAGGTAGAGGGATCAGTTATGACAAAATAGAGGTAGAGGGATCAGTCATGACAAAATAGAGGTAACGGGATCAGTTATGACAGAATAGAGGTAGAGGGATCAGTTATGACAGAATAGAGGGATCAGTTATGTCAGAATAGAGGTAGAGGGATCAGTTATGACAGAATAGAGGTAGAGGGATCAGTTGTGACAGAATAGAGGTAGAGGGATCAGTTATGACAGAATAGAGGTAGAGGGATCAGTTATGACAGAATAGAGGGATCAGTTATGACAGAATAGAGGGATCAGTTATGACAGAATAGAGGTAATGGGATCAGTTATGACAGCATAGAGGTAGAGGGATCAGTTATGACAGAATAGAGGTAAAGGGATCAGTTATGACAGAATAGGGGGATCAGTTATGACAGAATAGAGGTAGAGGGATCAGTTATGACAGAATAGAGGTAGAGGGATCAGTTATGACAGAATAGAGGTAGAGGGATCAGTTATGACAGAATAGAGGTAACAGGATCAGTTATGACAGAATAGAGGTAGAGGGATCAGTTATGACAGAATAGAGGTATCAGTTATGACAGAATAGAGGTAATGGGATCAGTTATGACAGAATATAGGTATCAGTTATGACAGAATAGAGGTAATGGGATCAGTTATGACAGAATAGAGGGATCAGTTATGACAGAATAGAGGTAATGGGATCAGTTATGACAGAATAGAGGTAATGGGATCAGTTATGACAGAATAGAGGTAAAGGGATCAGTTATGACAGAATAGGGGGATCAGTTATGACAGAATAGAGGTAGAGGGATCAGTTATGACAGAATAGAGGTAGAGGGATCAGTTATGACAGAATAGAGGTAGAGGGATCAGTTATGACAGAATAGAGGTAAAGGGATCAGTTATGACAGAATAGAGGGATCAGTTATGACAGAATAGAGGTAGAGGGATCAGTTATGACAAAATAGAGGTAGAGGGATCAGTTATGACAGAATAGGGGGATCAGTTATGACAGAATAGAGGTAGAGGGATCAGTTATGACAGAATAGAGGTAGAGGGATCAGTTATGACAGAATAGAGGTAACAGGATCAGTTATGACAGAATAGAGGTAGAGGGATCAGTTATGACAGAATAGAGGTAATGGGGTGAGTTATGACAGAATAGAGGTAATGGGATCAGTTATGACAGAATAGAGGTAGAGGGATCAGTTATGACAGAATAGAGGTATCAGTTATGACAGAATAGAGGGATCAGTTATGACAGAATAGAGGTAGAGGGATCAGTTATGACAGAATAGAGGTAAAGGGATCAGTTATGACAGAATAGGGGGATCAGTTATGACAGAATAGAGGTAGAGGGATCAGTTATGACAGAATAGAGGTAGAGGGATCAGTTATGACAGAATAGAGGTAACAGAATCAGTTATGACAGAATAGAGGTAGAGGGATCAGTTATGACAGAATAGAGGTAGAGGGATCAGTTATGACAGAATAGAGGTAGAGGGATCAGTTATGACAGAATAGAGGTAGAGGGATCAGTTATGACAGAATAGAGGTAGAGGGATCAGTTATGACAGAATAGAGGTAGAGGGATCAGTTATGACAGAATAGAGGTAGAGGGATCAGTTATGACAGAATAGAGGTAGAGGGATCAGTTATGACAGAATAGAGGTAGAGGGATCAGTTATGACAGAATAGAGGTAATGGGATCAGTTATGACAGAATAGAGGTAGAGGGATCAGTTATGACAGAATAGAGGTATCAGTTATGACAGAATAGAGGTAATGGGATCAGTTATGACAGAATAGAGGGATCAGTTATGACAGAATAGAGGTAAAGGGATCAGTTATGACAGAATAGAGGGATCAGTTATGACAGAATAGAGGTAACGGGATCAGTTATGACAGAATAGAGGTAGAGGGATCAGTTATGACAGAATAGAGGGATCAGTTATGACAGAATAGAGGGATCAGTTATGACAGAATAGAGGTAAAGGGATCAGTTATGACAGAATAGAGGTAGAGGGATCAGTTATGACAGAATAGAGGTAGAGGGATCAGTTGTGACAGAATAGAGGGATCAGTTGTGACAGAATAGAGGGATCAGTTGTGACAGAATAGAGGGATCAGTTATGACAGAATAGAGGGATCAGTTATGACAGAATAGAGGGATCAGTTGAGGACAGAATAGAGGGATCAGTTGTGACAGAATAGAGGGATCAGTTATGACAGAATAGAGGGATCAGTTATGACAGAATAGAGGGATCAGTTATGACAGAATAGAGGTAGAGGGATCAGTTATGACAGAATAGAGGTAATGGGATCAGTTATGACAGAATAGAGGTAATGGGATCAGTTATGACAGAATAGAGGTAGAGGGATCAGTTATGACAGAATAGAGGTAGAGGGATCAGTTATGACAGAATAGAGGGATCAGTTATGACAGAATAGAGGGATCAGTTATGACAGAAACGAGGTAGAGGGATCAGGTATGACAGAATAGAGGTAGAGGGATCAGTTATGACAGAATAGAGGTAGAGGGATCAGTTGTGACAGAATAGAGGTAGAGGGATCAGTTGTGACAGAATAGAGGTAGAGGGATCAGTTGTGACAGAATAGAGGTAGAGGGATCAGTTGTGACAGAATAGAGGGATCAGTTATGACAGAATAGAGGGATCAGTTATGACAGAATAGAGGTAGAGGGATCAGTTATGACAGAATAGAGGGATCAGTTGTGACAGAATAGAGGGATCAGTTATGTCAGAACAGAGGTAGAGGGATCAGTTGTGACAGAATAGGGGTAAAGGTTGGACTGTGTCACTGGGCCGTAAGGTTTCTGACTGGACATAAGGGACAGGGGTGTGGATCATATTATACATTTCTCTACGTCAGACCTCGAAGTCTCTGCCCACTGAAGGATGAGGACTCATGGCAGCAGCAGGAGAGGTGTGTGTGTATGTGTGTTTAGAGGTGTGTGTGTGTGAGTTTAGGTGTGTGTGTGTGTGTGTGTGTGTGAGTGAGTTTAGGTGTGTGTGAGTTTAGAGGTGTGTGAGTGAGTTTAGAGGTGTGTGAGTGAGTTTAGGTGTGTGAGAGTTTAGGTGTGTGAGAGTTTAGGTGTGTGAGAGTTTGTGTGTGAGTGAGTTTAGAGGTGTGTATGTGTGTTTAGAGGTGTGTGTGTGTGTGAGTTTAGGTGTGTGTGAGTTTAGGTGTGTGTGTGTGAGTTTAGGTGTGTGTGTGTGAGTTTAGGTGTGTGTGTGTGAGTTTAGGTGTGTGTGAGTTTAGGTGTGTGTGAGTTTAGGTGTGTGTGAGTTTAGGTGTGTGTGAGTTTAGGTGTGTGTGAGTTTAGGTGTGAGTGAGTTTAGGTGTGCGTGAGTTTAGAGGTGTGTGAGTGAGTTTAGGTGTGTGTGAGTTTAGAGGTGTGTATGTGTGTGTGTGTGAGTTTAGGTGTGTGTGTGTGTGTGTGTGTGAGTTTAGGTGTGTGTGAGTTTAGGTGTGAGTGAGTTTAGGTGTGAGTGAGTTTAGAGGTGTGTGAGTGAGTTTAGGTGTGTGTGAGTTTAGAGGTGTGTATGTGTGTGTGTGTGAGTTTAGGTGTGTGTGTGTGTGTGTGTGTGAGTTTAGGTGTGTGTGAGTTTAGGTGTGTGTGAGTTTAGGTGTGAGTGAGTTTAGAGGTGTGTGAGTGAGTTTAGGTGTGTGTGAGTTTAGAGGTGTGTGAGTGAGTTTAGGTGTGTGTGAGTGAGTTTAGGTGTGTGTGAGTTTAGAGGTGTGTGAGTGAGTTTAGGTGTGTGAGAGTTTAGGTGTGTGAGAGTTTATGTGTGAGTGAGTTTAGGTGTGAGAGAGTTTATGTGTGAGTGAGTTTAGGTGTGAGTGAGTTTAGGTGTGAGTGAGTTTAGGTGTGTGTGAGTTTAGGTGTGTGTGAGTTTAGGTGTGAGTGTGTGTGTGAGTGTGTGTGAGTGTGTTTAGGTGTGAGTGTGTGTGTGAGTTTAGGTGTGAGTGTGTGTGTGAGTGTGTGTGAGTTTAGGTGTGTGTGAGTTTAGGTGTGAGTGTGTTTAGGTGTGTGTGAGTGTGTGTGAGTTTAGGTGTGAGTGAGTTTAGGTGTGTGTGAGTTTAGCTGTGTGTGAGTTTAGCTGTGTGTGAGTTTAGGTGTGTGTGAGTTTAGGTGTGTGTGAGTTTAGGTGTGAGTGAGTTTAGGTGTGCGTGAGTTTAGGTGTGAGTGAGTTTAGGTGTGAGTGAGTTTAGAGGTGTGTGAGTGAGTTTAGGTGTGTGTGAGTTTAGAGGTGTGTATGTGTGTGTGTGTGAGTTTAGGTGTGTGTGAGTTTAGTGTGTGTGTGTGTGAGTTTAGGTGTGTGTGAGTTTAGGTGTGTGTGAGTTTAGGTGTGTGTGAGTTTAGGTGTGAGTGAGTTTAGAGGTGTGTGAGTGAGTTTAGGTGTGTGTGAGTTTAGAGGTGTGTGAGTGAGTTTAGGTGTGTGTGAGTGAGTTTAGGTGTGTGTGAGTTTAGAGGTGTGTGAGTGAGTTTAGGTGTGTGAGAGTTTAGGTGTGTGAGAGTTTATGTGTGAGTGAGTTTAGGTGTGAGAGAGTTTATTTGTGAGTGAGTTTAGGTGTGTGTGAGTTTAGAGGTGTGTGAGTGAGTTTAGGTGTGTGAGTGAGTTTAGGTGTGTGTGAGTTTAGAGGTGTGTATGTGTGTGTGTGTGAGTTTAGGTGTGTGTGTGTGTGTGTGTGTGAGTTTAGGTGTGTGTGAGTTTAGGTGTGTGTGAGTTTAGGTGTGAGTGAGTTTAGAGGTGTGTGAGTGAGTTTAGGTGTGTGTGAGTTTAGAGGTGTGTGAGTGAGTTTAGGTGTGTGTGAGTGAGTTTAGGTGTGTGTGAGTTTAGAGGTGTGTGAGTGAGTTTAGGTGTGTGAGAGTTTAGGTGTGTGAGAGTTTATGTGTGAGTGAGTTTAGGTGTGAGAGAGTTTATGTGTGAGTGAGTTTAGGTGTGAGTGAGTTTAGGTGTGAGTGAGTTTAGGTGTGTGTGAGTTTAGGTGTGTGTGAGTTTAGGTGTGAGTGTGTGTGTGAGTGTGTGTGAGTGTGTTTAGGTGTGAGTGTGTGTGTGAGTTTAGGTGTGAGTGTGTGTGTGAGTGTGTGTGAGTTTAGGTGTGTGTGAGTTTAGGTGTGAGTGTGTTTAGGTGTGTGTGAGTGTGTGTGAGTTTAGGTGTGAGTGAGTTTAGGTGTGTGTGAGTTTAGCTGTGTGTGAGTTTAGCTGTGTGTGAGTTTAGGTGTGTGTGAGTTTAGGTGTGTGTGAGTTTAGGTGTGAGTGAGTTTAGGTGTGCGTGAGTTTAGGTGTGAGTGAGTTTAGGTGTGAGTGAGTTTAGAGGTGTGTGAGTGAGTTTAGGTGTGTGTGAGTTTAGAGGTGTGTATGTGTGTGTGTGTGAGTTTAGGTGTGTGTGAGTTTAGGTGTGTGTGTGTGTGTGTGAGTTTAGGTGTGTGTGAGTTTAGGTGTGTGTGAGTTTAGGTGTGTGTGAGTTTAGGTGTGAGTGAGTTTAGAGGTGTGTGAGTGAGTTTAGGTGTGTGTGAGTTTAGAGGTGTGTGAGTGAGTTTAGGTGTGTGTGAGTGAGTTTAGGTGTGTGTGAGTTTAGAGGTGTGTGAGTGAGTTTAGGTGTGTGAGAGTTTAGGTGTGTGAGAGTTTATGTGTGAGTGAGTTTAGGTGTGAGAGAGTTTATTTGTGAGTGAGTTTAGGTGTGTGTGAGTTTAGAGGTGTGTGAGTGAGTTTAGGTGTGTGTGAGTTTAGGTGTGTGTGAGTTTAGGTGTGAGTGTGTGTGTGAGTGTGTGTGAGTGTGTTTAGGTGTGAGTGTGTGTGTGAGTTTAGGTGTGAGTGTGTGTGTGAGTGTGTGTGAGTTTAGGTGTGTGTGAGTTTAGGTGTGAGTGTGTTTAGGTGTGTGTGAGTGTGTGTGAGTTTAGGTGTGTGTGTGTGTGTGTGTGTGAGTTTAGGTGTGTGTGAGTTTAGGTGTGTGTGAGTTTAGGTGTGTGTGAGTTTAGGTGTGAGTGAGTTTAGGTGTGTGTGAGTTTAGGTGTGAGTGAGTTTAGGTGTGAGTGAGTTTAGAGGTGTGTGAGTGAGTTTAGGTGTGTGTGAGTGAGTTTAGGTGTGTGTGAGTTTAGAGGTGTGTGAGTGAGTTTAGGTGTGTGAGAGTTTAGGTGTGTGAGAGTTTATGTGTGAGTGAGTTTAGGTGTGAGTGAGTTTAGGTGTGAGTGAGTTTAGGTGTGTGTGAGTTTAGGTGTGTGTGAGTTTAGGTGTGAGTGTGTTTAGGTGTGAGTGTGTGTGTGTGAGTTTAGGTGTGAGTGTGTGTGTGAGTGTGTGTGAGTTTAGGTGTGTGTGAGTTTAGGTGTGAGTGTGTTTAGGTGTGTGTGAGTGTGTGTGAGTTTAGGTGTGAGTGAGTTTAGGTGTGTGTGAGTTTAGCTGTGTGTGAGTTTAGGTGTGTGTGAGTTTAGGTGCGTGTGAGTTTAGGTGCGTGTGAGTTTAGGTGCGTGTGAGTTTAGGTGCGTGTGAGTTTAGGTGCGTGTGAGTTTAGGTGCGTGTGAGTTTAGCTGTGTGTGAGTTTAGGTGTGTGTGAGTTTAGGTGTGTGTGAGTTTAGAGGTGTGTATGTGTGTGTGTGTGAGTTTAGGTGTGTGTGTGTGTGTGTGTGTGAGTTTAGGTGTGTGTGAGTTTAGGTGTGAGTGAGTTTAGGTGTGAGTGAGTTTAGAGGTGTGTGAGTGAGTTTAGGTGTGTGTGAGTTTAGAGGTGTGTATGTGTGTGTGTGTGAGTTTAGGTGTGTGTGTGTGTGTGTGTGAGTTTAGGTGTGTGTGAGTTTAGGTGTGTGTGAGTTTAGGTGTGAGTGAGTTTAGAGGTGTGTGAGTGAGTTTAGGTGTGTGTGAGTTTAGAGGTGTGTGAGTGAGTTTAGGTGTGTGTGAGTGAGTTTAGGTGTGTGTGAGTTTAGAGGTGTGTGAGTGAGTTTAGGTGTGTGAGAGTTTAGGTGTGTGAGAGTTTATGTGTGAGTGAGTTTAGGTGTGAGAGAGTTTATGTGTGAGTGAGTTTAGGTGTGAGTGAGTTTATGTGTGAGTGAGTTTAGGTGTGTGTGAGTTTAGTGTGTGTGAGTTTAGGTGTGAGTGTGTGTGTGAGTGTGTGTGAGTGTGTTTAGGTGTGAGTGTGTGTGTGAGTTTAGGTGTGAGTGTGTGTGTGAGTGTGTGTGAGTTTAGGTGTGTGTGAGTTTAGGTGTGAGTGTGTTTAGGTGTGTGTGAGTGTGTGTGAGTTTAGGTGTGAGTGAGTTTAGGTGTGTGTGAGTTTAGCTGTGTGTGAGTTTAGCTGTGTGTGAGTTTAGGTGTGTGTGAGTTTAGGTGTGTGTGAGTTTAGGTGTGAGTGAGTTTAGGTGTGCGTGAGTTTAGGTGTGAGTGAGTTTAGGTGTGAGTGAGTTTAGAGGTGTGTGAGTGAGTTTAGGTGTGTGTGAGTTTAGAGGTGTGTATGTGTGTGTGTGTGAGTTTAGGTGTGTGTGAGTTTAGGTGTGTGTGTGTGTGAGTTTAGGTGTGTGTGAGTTTAGGTGTGTGTGAGTTTAGGTGTGTGTGAGTTTAGGTGTGAGTGAGTTTAGAGGTGTGTGAGTGAGTTTAGGTGTGTGTGAGTTTAGAGGTGTGTGAGTGAGTTTAGGTGTGTGTGAGTGAGTTTAGGTGTGTGTGAGTTTAGAGGTGTGTGAGTGAGTTTAGGTGTGTGAGAGTTTAGGTGTGTGAGAGTTTATGTGTGAGTGAGTTTAGGTGTGAGAGAGTTTATTTGTGAGTGAGTTTAGGTGTGTGTGAGTTTAGAGGTGTGTGAGTGAGTTTAGGTGTGTGAGTGAGTTTAGGTGTGTGTGAGTTTAGAGGTGTGTATGTGTGTGTGTGTGAGTTTAGGTGTGTGTGTGTGTGTGTGTGTGAGTTTAGGTGTGTGTGAGTTTAGTGTGTGTGAGTTTAGGTGTGAGTGAGTTTAGAGGTGTGTGAGTGAGTTTAGGTGTGTGTGAGTTTAGAGGTGTGTGAGTGAGTTTAGGTGTGTGTGAGTGAGTTTAGGTGTGTGTGAGTTTAGAGGTGTGTGAGTGAGTTTAGTGTGTGAGAGTTTAGGTGTGTGAGAGTTTATGTGTGAGTGAGTTTAGGTGTGAGAGAGTTTATGTGTGAGTGAGTTTAGGTGTGAGTGAGTTTAGGTGTGAGTGAGTTTAGGTGTGTGTGAGTTTAGGTGTGTGTGAGTTTAGGTGTGAGTGTGTGTGTGAGTGTGTGTGAGTGTGTTTAGGTGTGAGTGTGTGTGTGAGTTTAGGTGTGAGTGTGTGTGTGAGTGTGTGTGAGTTTAGGTGTGTGTGAGTTTAGGTGTGAGTGTGTTTAGGTGTGTGTGAGTGTGTGTGAGTTTAGGTGTGAGTGAGTTTAGGTGTGTGTGAGTTTAGCTGTGTGTGAGTTTAGCTGTGTGTGAGTTTAGGTGTGTGTGAGTTTAGGTGTGTGTGAGTTTAGGTGTGAGTGAGTTTAGGTGTGCGTGAGTTTAGGTGTGAGTGAGTTTAGGTGTGAGTGAGTTTAGAGGTGTGTGAGTGAGTTTAGGTGTGTGTGAGTTTAGAGGTGTGTATGTGTGTGTGTGTGAGTTTAGGTGTGTGTGAGTTTAGGTGTGTGTGTGTGTGTGTGAGTTTAGGTGTGTGTGAGTTTAGGTGTGTGTGAGTTTAGGTGTGTGTGAGTTTAGGTGTGAGTGAGTTTAGAGGTGTGTGAGTGAGTTTAGGTGTGTGTGAGTTTAGAGGTGTGTGAGTGAGTTTAGGTGTGTGTGAGTGAGTTTAGGTGTGTGTGAGTTTAGAGGTGTGTGAGTGAGTTTAGGTGTGTGAGAGTTTAGGTGTGTGAGAGTTTATGTGTGAGTGAGTTTAGGTGTGAGAGAGTTTATTTGTGAGTGAGTTTAGGTGTGTGTGAGTTTAGAGGTGTGTGAGTGAGTTTAGGTGTGTGTGAGTTTAGGTGTGTGTGAGTTTAGGTGTGAGTGTGTGTGTGAGTGTGTGTGAGTGTGTTTAGGTGTGAGTGTGTGTGTGAGTTTAGGTGTGAGTGTGTGTGTGAGTGTGTGTGAGTTTAGGTGTGTGTGAGTTTAGGTGTGAGTGTGTTTAGGTGTGTGTGAGTGTGTGTGAGTTTAGGTGTGTGTGTGTGTGTGTGTGTGAGTTTAGGTGTGTGTGAGTTTAGGTGTGTGTGAGTTTAGGTGTGTGTGAGTTTAGGTGTGAGTGAGTTTAGGTGTGTGTGAGTTTAGGTGTGAGTGAGTTTAGGTGTGAGTGAGTTTAGAGGTGTGTGAGTGAGTTTAGGTGTGTGTGAGTGAGTTTAGGTGTGTGTGAGTTTAGAGGTGTGTGAGTGAGTTTAGGTGTGTGAGAGTTTAGGTGTGTGAGAGTTTATGTGTGAGTGAGTTTAGGTGTGAGTGAGTTTAGGTGTGAGTGAGTTTAGGTGTGTGTGAGTTTAGGTGTGTGTGAGTTTAGGTGTGAGTGTGTTTAGGTGTGAGTGTGTGTGTGTGAGTTTAGGTGTGAGTGTGTGTGTGAGTGTGTGTGAGTTTAGGTGTGTGTGAGTTTAGGTGTGAGTGTGTTTAGGTGTGTGTGAGTGTGTGTGAGTTTAGGTGTGAGTGAGTTTAGGTGTGTGTGAGTTTAGCTGTGTGTGAGTTTAGGTGTGTGTGAGTTTAGGTGCGTGTGAGTTTAGGTGCGTGTGAGTTTAGGTGCGTGTGAGTTTAGGTGCGTGTGAGTTTAGGTGCGTGTGAGTTTAGGTGCGTGTGAGTTTAGCTGTGTGTGAGTTTAGGTGTGTGTGAGTTTAGGTGTGTGTGAGTTTAGGTGTGAGTGAGTTTAGGTGTGTGTGAGTTTAGGTGTGTGTGGGTTTAGGTGTGTGTGAGTTTAGCTGTGTGTGAGTTTAGCTGTGTGTGAGTTTAGCTGTGTGTGAGTTTAGCTGTGTGTGAGTTTAGCTGTGTGTGAGTTTAGCTGTGTGTGAGTTTAGGTGTGTGTGAGTTTAGCTGTGTGTGAGTTTAGGTGTGTGTGAGTTTAGGTGTGTGTGAGTTTAGGTGTGTGTGAGTTTAGGTGTGTGTGAGTTTAGCTGTGTGTGAGTTTAGCTGTGTGTGAGTTTAGGTGTGTGTGAGTTTAGGTGTGAGTGAGTTTAGGTGTGTGTGAGTTTAGGTGTGAGTGTGTGTGTGAGTTTAGGTGTGTGTGAGTTTAGGTGTGAGTGAGTTTAGGTGTGTGTGAGTTTAGGGGTGAGTGAGTTTAGGTGTGTGTGAGTTTAGGGGTGAGTGAGTTTAGGTGTGTGTGAGTTTAGCTGTGAGTGTGTGTGTGAGTTTAGGTGTGTGTGAGTTTAGGGGTGAGTGAGTTTAGGTATGTGTGAGTTTAGGTGTGAGTGTGTGTGTGAGTTTAGGTGTGAGTGTGTGTGTGAGTTTAGGTGTGTGTGAGTTTAGGTGTGAGTGTGTTTAGGTGTGTGTGAGTTTAGGTGTGTGTGAGTTTAGGTGTGTGTGAGTTTAGGTGTGTGTGAGTTTAGGTGTGTGTGAGTTTAGGTGTGAGTGTGTGTGAGTTTAGGTGTGTGTGAGTTTAGGTGTGTGTGAGTTTAGGTGTGTGTGAGTTTAGGTGTGTGTGAGTTTAGCTGTGTGTGTGTGTATATATCTATGTCCTACCTCTGCCAGGTCCTCGAAGCAGCTGCCCACCAGAGGATGTGGACTACCATCAGCGGTCATCTCCACTGCATCTTCGATCAGGCCCAGCAGCTTGACCGTCAACTCATGGATGTCCAAGATGTTACTGAAAATCACCTCCACATCCTGCAAGCAGAGAGGGAGAGATGTGACTTACAAGGGGGGGGGTACTTTAGCAGAGTTGATTCATTTGAGTCATTTAACAGATTTGATACATTTTTAGTTCTTTAACAGGTTTGATTCATTTAGCAGATTTGATTCATGTTAGTCATTTAGCAGACTTGATTCATTTGAGTCATTTAGTAGATTTGATTCATTTGAGTCATTTAGCAGATTTGATTCATTTGAGTCATTTAGCAGATTTGATTCATTTGAGTCATTTAGCAGATTTGATTCTTTTGAGTCATTTAGCAGATTTGATTCTTTTGAGTCATTTAGCAGACGCTTTAATTCAGAGCGATTTACAACAATACAACAAGTCTTCAGTGACACAAACCATCCCAATGTCAGCTGAACATGTAAACAATCTACTCAGGAACCACTGGTCTCAGATCTGTTTGTGTCAAGCAATGACAAAGACCAATGAGGTTGAAAAAACCCCATCACAACCAGATCTGGGACCAGGCTACTTTTATAACCACTGCCTGGTTCATTCCTGTACTGTTAGTGAATAACATCTATCTTCTAGGGCTGTCAAACGATTCGATGTTGGATTTGCTATGATTCATTGCAAACATGAGCTCGGTAATTTAATAAACAAGCACACTTTCTTTTAACGTCAATGTCAACGGTTGTTTTTAATGTGTATAGATTATGTATTTATGTATTTGGGATTTTGAATGCATCCAGATTAATGACGATAACGGGGGGGGGGGAAATGGTGCTGAAGAGGAGCACAGCCACAGTGGCCAGAGAACAAAGGAAGAGGGAGGGCCACCCACGACAAGCTCCCAGCAAAGCTTCTCCCCATCACAAAGCTCCTCCCCATCACAAAGCTCCTCCCCATCGCAAAGCTCCTCCCCATCGCAAAGCTCCTCCCCATCGCAAAGCTCCTCCCCAACGCAAAGCTCCTCCCCAACACAAAGCTCACCCCCATCAGCTCAAGGGCGGTCAGTGTAACCAAATGACAGTTAGATGAATCACGCTTCACCATCTGGCAGTCTGACGGACGAATCTGGGTTTGGCGGATGCCAGGAGAACGCTACCTGCCTCAATTCATAGTGCCAACTGTAAAGTTTGGTGGAGGAGGAATAATGGTCTGGGGCTGTTTTTCATGGTTCGGGCCCCTCAGTTCCAGTGAAGGGAAATCTTAACACCACAGCATACAATGACATACTAGAAGATTCTGTGCTTCCAACTTTTTGGCAACAGTTTGGGGAAGGCCCTTTCCTGTTTCAGCATGACAATGCCTCAGTGCACATACAGAAATGGTTTGTTGAGATCGGTGTGGAAGACCATGACTGGCCTGGACAGAGCCCTGACCTCAACCCCATCGAACACCTTTGGGATGAATTGGAACACCAACTGCTAGCCAGGCCTAAAAGCTCAACATCAGTGCCCGACGTCACTAATGCTCTTGTGGCTGAATGGAAGCAAGTCCCTGCAGCAATGTTCAAACATCTAGTGGAAAGCTTTCCCAGAAGAGTGGAGGCTGTTATAGCAGCAATGTTCCAACATCTAGTGGAAAGCCTTCCCAGAAGAGTGGAGGCTGTTATAGCAGCAATGTTCCAACATCTAGTGGAAAGCCTTCCCAGAAGCGTGGAGGCTGTTATAGCAGCAATGTTCCAATATCTAGTGGAAAGCCTTCCCAGAAGAGTGGAGGCTGTTATAGCAGCAATGTTCCCACATCTAGTGGAAAGCCTTCCCAGAAGAGTGGAGGCTGTTATAGCAGCAATGCAAATCATTTCCATATTAATGATGAGACTCCATATTAATGATGAGACTGCATATTAATGATGAGACTCCATATTAATGACTCCATATTAATGATGAGACTCCATATTAATGACTCCATATTAATGATGAGACTCCATATTAATGACTCCATATTAATGATGAGACACCATATTAATTCATTTTAGAATGAGATGTTCGACGAACAGGTGTCCACATACACTACATGACAAAAAAATTAATATATATATATATATATATATATATATAAAAAACACACACACACACTGGTCAAACGTTTGGGGTCACTTAGAAATGCCCTTGTTTTTTAAAAGAAAATCCCTTTTTTCCCCATAATTCAAAAAAATATCAAATTGTAGCCATTATTAATGTTGTAAATGACTATTGTAGTTTGAAACGGCAGATTTGTTATGGAATATCTACATAGGCATACAGAGTCCCATTATCAGCAACCATCACTCCTGTGTTCCAATGGCACGTTGTGTTAATTAACTAATCCAAGTTGATCACTTTAAAAGGCTAATTGATCATTAGAAAACCATTTTGCAATTATGTTAGCACAGCTGAAAACTGTTGTTCTGATTAAAGAAGCAATAAAACTGGCCTTCTTTAGACTAGTTGAGTATCTGGAGCATCAGCATTTGTGGGTTCAATTACAGGCTCAAAATGGCCAGAAACAAAGACCTTTCCTCTGAAACTCGTCAGTCTAATCGTCTGTCACCACCAAACCCCAATACCACCAAACCCCAATACCACCGTGTCTGTCACCACCAAACCCCAATACTACCGTGTCTGTCACCACCAAACCCCAATACCACCAAACCCCAATACCACCAAACCCCAACACCACCAGTCACCGTGTCTGTCACCACCAAACCCCAATACCACCAAACCCCAACACCACCAGTCACCGTGTCTGTCACCACCAAACCCCAATACCACCAAACCCCAATACCACCAAACCCCAACACCACCAGTCACCGTGTCTGTCACCACCAAACCCCAATACCACCGTGTCTGTCACCACCAAACCCCAATACCACCGTGTCTGTCACCACCAAACCCCAATACTACCAAACCCCAATACCACCGTGTCTGTCACCACCAAACCCCAATACTACCGTGTCTGTCACCACCAAACCCCAACACCACCAAACCCCAACACCACCAGTCACCGTGTCTGTCACCACGTCGGCTTATGAAGTCTGAGTGTTCTCACTACAACTGCCGGGCAGATAAGCCAGTCAGCTGACTACAGCTGTTCAGTTCAAATGGTCTTTCACAGGTCTTGTTTTTTCCATTTATGTTTTGAGGTTGGACTTCAGCGCTCGTAGCTCATTAGCATTTAGGGCCCTCCGATTCTTATCACCTCGTTAGTCAGTATGTGTTACAGCTGTGCTGGTTGCCATCTCGTTAGTAGGATGGTGTTTCACCTGTGCTGGCCCAGGTGCTATTAAAGAGCAGCTGGCCCAGTGCTCCAGGGGTCTGATATCTGTGGAAGGTCAACACCTTCAGTTGTCTCTCGCTATGTTCACTTCTAGAAAAACAATCCTTTATCTGATCTTCCCCGTTTCTGTTTTGCTCCACCTTTGTGGTTTATTTCCTGTCTTTAAGTTTGGTGTTTTGGTTTTTCTTTCGTTTACTTCTTCTTGGGCAGATTGAGCCCAGGGTGGGTGTCTTTTAGGTCCCAGTTGTTGCTCGTTGACTTTCAGTGGACCCCCCCCCCCCCATGAGTGTCTTTCAGAGACCCTCCTAAAAATAAAAAACCCCACCGGTTTCATTTTGGTTGTTGGTCAGTGACTCTTTGTTACTTCCCTCTTCTGTTTGAGTGACATTCTTTGGTTTTGTTGCCGGGGTAACGTGGTCTCACACTGCAAACGGTTGCTTTGCTATGTGGTCAAACAAACTGTTTGGTAAGCAGTCTGCTGTGTTATGTCGGCTACTGTGTAAGATCGCTGCCGTTTTATAAACTGTTCATAAAAGGTGCTCATAACCTGTTTCACTGTTCTCACCTGAGGCGTAAAGATCTTGTTGTTAAACAGGAAGTGATGTCGGAACACCTTGATGATGAGGTCGAGCTCCCGCAGATACTGGCGCTCCTCTGCAATCTCCAGGCGCACCAGGTCGTCGTAGGTCAGCTCTCCGGACGACGAAGGCTCCTCCGTACACTGAGACACCAGACCGATGTCCTCGTCCTGGTCAAACATGTCCATTAGGACCTGCAACAGAGACATCAGGTTAAACATGTCCATTAGGACCTGAGACAGAGACATCAGGTCAGACATGTCCATAATCATCTGGTACGGACACACAGAGAGACAGGTTACCAAGTCAACCAGCTTACAGTGTCTTCAGAACATATTCTTTTGTTGTGTTACAGCCTGAATTC
Organism: Oncorhynchus masou masou; assembly: GCF_036934945.1. Lineage (NCBI taxonomy): Eukaryota > Metazoa > Chordata > Actinopteri > Salmoniformes > Salmonidae > Oncorhynchus > Oncorhynchus masou. The sequence goes on from NW_027006746.1 coordinate 108,500, forward strand.
AAAATAGATTAAATAAATCACCCATCACAAAATACCCCATAATGACAAAGCAAATACATGTTTTTAGAAATTGTAGCAGATTTATTGAATATGAAACACAGAAATATCTGTATTTCCATAAGAATTCACACCCGAGTCAATACATGTGAGAGTCCTCTTTGACAGTGATTACAGCTGTGACTCTTTCTGAGTAAGGTCTCCAAGAGATTCGCACACCCTGGATTGTGTACAACATTTCAAGCTCAAGTTGGTAGTTGATCATTGCTCGACAGCCATTTTTCAGGTCTTGCCATAGATTTTCAAGCCGATTTAAGTCAAAACTGTAACTCGGCCATTCAGGAACATTCACTGTCTTCTCGGTAAGCAACTCCAGTGGAGATTTGGCCTTGTGTTTTAGCTCATTGTCCTGCTGAATGGTGAACTAATTTCCCCAATATCTGTTGGAAAACAGACTGTTTTCCTCTGGGACTTTGCATGTGCTTGTAGCTCTATTAATTTTATTTTCATCCTAAAAAACTCCCTAGTCCTTGCCGATGACAAGCATACCCATAACATGATGCAGCCAGCACCATGCTTGCAAATATGAAGCGGTACTGTGTTGAAGTTGCATAAAGCTTTGTATTTAGGACATCAAGATAATTTCTTTGCAATTTTACTGTAGTGCCTTGTTGCACACAGAATGCATGTTTTCTTATCACTCTTGTCATTTAGGTTAGAAGTGTGGAGTAACTTCTATGTTGTTGAGCCATTTACAACTCTTAACGGTTTTAAAAAGTCAACAATGGCCTCATGGTGAAATTTGCTGAAGGGTTTTCCTCCTCCTCTGGCAACGGGGTTAGAAAGGACGCCTGTATCTTTGTAGTGACTGGGTGTAATTAAGAACTTCCCCGTGCTCAAAGGGATATTCAATGTTTGCTTCTATTTTTTTCTTCTTTTTTTTTACCCTTCAACCAATAGGTGACCTTCTTTGCGAGGCAGTGGAAAACCTGCCTGGTCTTTGTGGTTGAATCTGTGTTTGAAATTCACTACTTCGACTGAGGGACTTTACAGATAATTGTATGTGTCGGGTACAGAGATGAGGTAGTCATTCAAAACTCATGTTAAACACTATTATTGCACACAGAGTCCATGAAATTTATTATGTAACTTGTTAAGCCCATTTTTACTCCTGAACTTATTTAGGCTTGACTTAACAAAGGGGTTGAATACTCATTGACTCAAGACATTTCAGCTTTATTTAATTTGTAAACATTTCTAAAAACACATTTCCACTTTTACATTATTGGGGTGTTATGTGTAGGCCAGTGAAACAAAATCTCAATTTCATCCATTTTAAATTCACGCTGTAACACAACAACATTTGGAAAAAGTCAAGGGGTGTGAATACCTTCTGAAGGCACTGTAGGGGTGTGAATACCTTCTGAAGGCACTGTAGGGGTGTGAATACCTTCTGAAGGCACTGTAGGGGTGTGAATACCTTCGAAATATTGACCTACTTTGGAGTGGATTGGCATTGAGGGGTGATTCAGAGGCAGACAATGATACAAAGGGACAGACAGACGGACAAAGAGACAGACAGACGGACAGAGACAGACAGACGGACAAAGAGACAGACAGACGGACAAAGAGACAGACAGACGGACAGAGACAGACAGACGGACAAAGAGACAGACAGACGGACAAAGAGACAGACAGACGGACAAAGAGACAGACAGACGGACAAAGAGACAGACAGACGGACAAAGAGACAGACAGACGGACAGAGAGACAGACAGACGGACAAAGAGACAGACAGACGGACAGAGAGACAGACAGACGGACAGAGAGACAGACAGACGGACAAAGAGACAGACAGACGGACAAAGAGACAGACAGACGGACAAAGAGACAGACAGACGGACAAAGAGACAGACAGACGGACAAAGAGACAGACAGACGGACAAAGAGACAGACAGACGGACAAAGAGACAGACAGACGGACAAAGAGACAGACAGACAGACAGACAAAGAGACAGACAGACAGACAAAGAGACAGACACAGAGACAGACAAAGAGACAGACAAAGAGACAGACAGACAAAGAGACAGACAGACGGACAAAGAGACAGACAGACAAAGAGACAGACAGACAAAGAGACAGACAGACACAGAGACAGACAGACACAGAGACAGACAGACACAGAGACAGACAGACACAGAGACAGACAGACAGAGAGACAGACAGACAGAGAGACAGACAGACAGAGAGACAGACAGGTTTCCTACCTTGTCTGCACACATGGACACCTTGATGTCTTGCTGGCTGATCTCATAGTGTCTGATGTTACCAACGTAGTTTCCTGCTAGCTTCAGGATGTCAGCTGATATGTACTCTAGAACCGCCACGATGTACAGGCAGACGTGGTAGTCTATCTTATAACCCAGCACCTCCTGTTGATGGGACAAACAGAGAGGGGGTTTAGAGGTAGGGAGGAGAGGAGGTAGGGGGAGGAGAGAGGGGATGTAGAGGTAGGGAGGAGAGGAGGTAGGGGGGAGGGAGAGGGGATGTAGAGGTAGGGAGGAGGAGGAGGTAGGGGGAGGGAGAGAGGGTGGTTTAGAGGTAGGAGGAGAGGAGGTAGGGGGAGGAGAGAGGGGGGTTTAGAGGTAGGAGGAGAGGAGGTAGGGGGAGGAGAAAAGGGTGGTTTAGAGGCAGACGTGGTAGTCTATCTTATAACCCAGCACATCCTGTTGACGGGACAAACAGAGAGGGGGTTTAGAGGTAGGGAGGAGAGGAGGTAGGGGGGAGGAGAGAGGGTGGTTTAGAGGCAGACGTGGTAGTCTATCTTATAACCCAGCACCTCCTGTTGACGGGACAAACAGAGAGGGGAGTTAGAGGTAGGGAGGAGAGGAGGTAGGGGGGAGGAGAGAGGGGTGTAGAGGCAGACGTGGTAGTCTATCTTATAACCCAGCACCTCCTGTTGACGGGACAAACAGAGAGGGGAGTTAGAGGTAGGGAGGAGAGGAGGTAGGGGGGGAGAGAGGGTGGTTTAGAGGTAGGGAGGAGAGGAGGTAGGGGGGAGGAGAGAGGGGGGTTTAGAGGTAGGAGGAGAGGAGGTAGGGGGAGGAGAGAGGGGGTTTAGAGGTAGGAGGAGAGGAGGTAGGGGGGAGGAGAGAGGGGTATAGAGGCAGACGTGGTAGTCTATCTTATAACCCAGCACCTCCTGTTGACGGGACAAACAGAGAGGGGGTTTAGAGGTAGGGAGGAGAGGAGGTAGGGGGGGAGGAGAGAGGGTGGTTTAGAGGTAGGGAGGAGAGGAGGTAGGGGGGAGGAGAGAGGGGGGGTTTAGAGGTAGGAGGAGAGGAGGTAGGGGGGAGGAGAGAGGGGGTATAGAGGCAGACGTGGTAGTCTATCTTATAACCCAGAACCTCCTGTTGACGGGACAAACAGCAGGGGAAGAGGCAGACGTTATAAGGAGTTAAAGTTGCAAAATCACAGAAAATGTTCCCAAATTGTTAGGCTTTCTAGAAATCCTGGCTGGAGGATTCTAAATCCTGGCTGGAGGATTCTAAATCCTGGTTTGAGGATTCTAGAAATCCTGGCTGGAGGATTCTAGAAATCCTGGCTGGAGGATTCTAGAAATCCTGGCTGGAGGATTCTAAATCCTGGCTGGAGGATTCTAAATCCTGGTTTGAGGATTCTAGAAATCCTGGTTTGAGGATTCTAGAAATCCTGGCTGGAGGATTCTAGAAATCCTGGCTGGAGGATTCTAGAAATCCTGGCTGGAGGATTCTAGAAATCCTGGCTGGAGGATTCTAAATCCTGGCTGGAGGATTCTAAATCCTGGCTGGAGGATTCTAGAAATCCTGGCTGGAGGATTCTAAATCCTGGCTGGAGGATTCTAAATCCTGGCTGGAGGATTCTAGAAATCCTGGCTGGAGGATTCTAAATCCTGGCTGGAGGATTCTAGAAATCCTGGCTGGAGGATTCTAGAAATCCTGGTTTGAGGATTCTAGAAATCCTGGTTTGAGGATTCCCGGAATCAGGAGGGAATAAACGAAGACAGAACCCTCCAACCAGGATGTATTAATTGAGGGCCTGAATAAGGACAGGTGATCGTTTCATCAGTGCATTGCAGGAGGAAGGTGAATAATCCTGGCGGGACTAAGACCTGTACCTTGAGTAGAGGGTGTATCTTATCCACAGGGAGCAGTAGGGGGTTCCTCCTCTTCCTCTTCTCGATGGCCGACTGGGCGTCAGCTATGGCCCATTTATCTATGGGGTGGGGGAAGGTCTTCTGGACACGCTCCTGATTGGACAGAGGGACAGGAAGCAGAAATACTTGTTGAATCCAACGTCATGGTATTAGATGAAACATTATCCATAGACAGACAGGACCCATGAGCACCAACATGTAAAGGACCCATGAGCACCAACATGTAAAGGACCCATGAGCACCAACATGTAAAGAACCCATGAGCACCAACATGTAAAGGACCCATGAGCACCAACATGTAAAGAACCCATGAGCACCAACATGTAAAGGACCCATGAGCACCAACATGTAAAGGACCCATGAGCACCAACATGTAAAGGACCCATGAGCACCAACATGTAAAGGACCCATGAGCACCAACATGTTAAAGAACCCATGAGCACCAACATGTTAAAGAACCCATGAGCACCAACATGTTAAAGACCCATGAGCACCAACATGTTAAAGAACCCATGAACACCAACATGTAAAGGACCCATGAGCACCAACATGTAAAGGACCCATGAGCACCAACATGTAAAGGACCCATGAGCACCAACATGTAAAGGACCCATGAGCACCAACATGTAAAGGACCCATGAGCACCAACATGTTAAAGAACCCATGAGCACCAACATGTTAAAGAACCCATGAGCACCAACATGTTAAAGACCCATGAGCACCAACATGTTAAAGAACCCATGAACACCAACATGTAAAGGACCCATGAGCACCAACATGTAAAGGACCCATGAGCACCAACATGTAAAGGACCCATGAGCACCAACATGTAAAGGACCCATGAGCACCAACATGTAAAGGACCCATGAGCACCAACATGTAAAGGACCCATGAGCACCAACATGTTAAAGACCCATGAGCACCAACATGTAAAGGACCCATGAGCACCAACATGTAAAGGACCCATGAGCACCAACATGTAAAGGACCCATGAGCACCAACATGTAAAGGACCCATGAGCACCAACATGTAAAGGACCCATGAGCACCAACATGTTAAAGGACCCATGAGCACCAACATGTAAAGGACCCATGAGCACCAACATGTTAAAGACCCATGAGCACCAACATGTTAAAGGACCCATGAGCACCAACATGTGAAGTTAACAGGAGCACCAACATGTGAAGTTAACAGGAGCACCAACATGTGAAGTTAACAGGAGCACCAACATGTGAAGTTAACAGGAGCACCAACATGTGAAGTTAACAGGAGCACCAACATGTGAAGTTAACAGGAGCACCAACATGTGAAGTTAACAGGAGCACCAACATGTCAAATTAAAGGTATTTTAAAGACTTGGATACTTCTTTCAACCATTTTGCCATCTTAAAAATTAGGCAAAAAGTAAAACACAGTGATTTGTGGGTAAACAGTACGGGAAAAGGGGTCCCAAAAAGGTATCATAATTACATCAAAACAATGAAGACCCCTGCCAACTAATATCAACACTTGTTTTTAGTTTCTGAGAAATTGTTAACCTTCTGTATATTTAAGAAATATTGCAATTCAGTTACTAAAAACCCACATATTTAAAAAAAACATGCAGAAATTGGTCCGCCATTTCCTGGTTTCTAAAATTCTAACAGTTTTCATAATTTCAGTTTATGTGACAAAAAAGAAAGTGTAGAGAATCATTGTACCGCTGTGAAATATATTTTCAATAACCTATTTAAAAATAAAAATATTTAAACTGGTGAACAAAACCGAAAGTAAAAGATGCAAAAACAAAACTTAGAAACAGGAAGCATAGAAATAGGACACGTAGAACGAATCTACCGTTTGTTAGACGGGCAATGTCACTCAATGAGTGACATAATTATTCTTTATGATATTTTCACATTTCCCTCCCCCATGAGGGTTGAAAGTTCACAAAAGTAATTCTCGTAATAAAACTCTTAATTCCGTTACCAAATTGGTTAACGCAATTACCACGCAATCATAACAGTCACAAACCACAGTTGCCTGCCTCTGCCTCTCTCCCTCCGCCTGCCTCTCTCGCTCTCTGCCCCTCTCTCGCTCTCTGCCCCTCTCTCGCTCTCTGCCCCTCTCTCGCGCTCTGCCCCTCTCTCGCGCTCTGCCCCTCTCTCGCGCTCTGCCCCTCTCTCGCGCTCTGCCCCTCTCTCGCGCTCTGCCCCTCTCTCGCGCTCTGCCCCTCTCTCGCTCTCTGCCCCTCTCTCGCTCTCTGCCCCTCTCTCGCTCTCTGCCCTCTCTCGCTCTCTGCCCCTCTCTCGCTCTCTGCCCCTCTCTCGCTCTCTGCCCCTCTCTCGCTCTCTGCCCCTCTCTCGCTCTCTGCCCCTCTCGCTCTCTGCCCCTCTCGCTCTCTGCCCCTCTCGCTCTCTGCCCCTCTCGCTCTCTCGCTCTCTGCCTCTCTCGCTCTCTGCCTCTCTCGCTCTCTGCCTCTCTCGCTCTCTGCCTCTCTCGCTCTAATTCGCTTTATTTGCATGACTTAACAATGTACATATTGCCAAACATTCTTTTGGATATTTACAATATTAAAAATAAATTAAAATGAGAATCAAATTGTCAACAGGACAACAATAACCAAGTGTCAAAATAACCATACATTCAACAATAACAGTAAGCATACAGTAGAGGACATGTGCAGGTTCATTGGTCTGTCAGACACTGTCCCTCATCTTATGGCAGGCAGCAATGTAGTGTGCTGCCAACCCACAGATCTCTGCGTCCTCCCCCAACAGGACGGGTAGCCTATCCTCATCAGAGAGGTCTTTGAAACCTGAGGCTTCAGTGTGCCAGTAGAACAGGTTAGTGAACTCAGCCCCAGGACCAGCTGGATGAGGGGACTGAGGCTTCAGTGTGTTAGCAGAACAGGTTAGTGAACTCAGCCCCAGGACCAGCTGGATGAGGGGACTGAGGCTTCAGTGTGTTAGTAGAACAGGTTAGTGAACTCAGCCCCAGGACCAGCTGGATGAGGGGACTGAGGCTTCAGTGTGTTAGTAGAACAGGTTAGTGAACTCAGCCCCAGGACCAGCTGGATGAGGGGACTGAGGCTTCAGTGTGTTAGTAGAACAGGTTAGTGAACTCAGCCCCAGGACCAGCTGGATGAGGGGACTGAGGCTTCAGTGTGTTAGCAGAACAGGTTAGTGAACTCAGCCCCAGCTGGATGAGGGGACTGAGGCTTCAGTGTGTTAGTAGAACAGGTTTGTGAACTCAGCCCCAGCTGGATGAGGGAACTATTTTCTTTGCTCAGCTCATGAGTTTTTATTATTAGTGGATATTGGCCTAATTCTGCTTGCATCCCTCCCTCCCTCCCTCAGAGATGCTCGTGGATACCATTTTAAATGTCTCTTGGCGGGGCGTGGGTAACACCTGGCGGGGCGGGGTAACACCTGGCGTGGCTAACACCTGGCGGGGCGCGGGAAACACTTGGCGGGGCGGGGGTAACACCTGGCGGGGGGGGAAACACCTGGCGGGGGAAACACCTGGCGGGGCGGGGGGAAACACCTGGCGGGGCGGGGAAACACCTGGCGGGGCGCGGGAAACACCTGGCGGGGCGCTGGAAACACCTGGCGGGGCGGGGGGGAAACACCTGGCGGGGCGCGGGGAAACACCTGGCGGGGCGCGGGAAACACCTGGCGGGGCGGGGTAACACCTGGCGGGGCGGGGGAAACACCTGGCGGGGCGGGGGAAACACCTGGCGGGGCGGGGGAAACACCTGGCGGGGCGCGGGAAACACCTGGCGGGGCGCGGGAAACACCTGGCGGGGCGGGGTAACACCTGGCGGGGCGGGGTAACACCTGGCGGGGCGGGGAAACACCTGGCGGGGCGGGGGAAACACCTGGCGGGGCGCGGGAAACACCTGGCGGGGCGCGGGAAACACCTGGCGGGGCGCGGGAAACACATGGCGGGGCGGGGTAACACCTGGCGGGGCGGGGGTAACACCTGGCGGGGCGGGGTAACACCTGGCGGGGGTAACACCTGGCGGGGCGGGGGTAACACCGGGCGGGGCGGGGGTAACACCGGGCGGGGTAACACCTGGCGGGGCGGGGTAACACCTGGCGGGGAGGGGGTAACACCTGGCGGGGAGGGGGTAACACCTGGAGGGGCGCAGGTAACACCTGGAGGGGCGCGGGTAACACCTGGCGGGGCGCGGGTAACACCTGGCGGGGCGGGGGTAACACCTGGCGGGGCGGGGGTAAAATCACCTGGGAAGCCAAGCGGATCAGAAAGTAATGTACAGTACGACATAAAGCCTTGACGACATGGAACCTCTATTCCACATCAGGTAACTCATAACAGCAGTAAAATCAAGATTAAAAAAATAAACTATATCTTATGGAACAATGTGGACTGTGAAGAAACGCACACACACACACAAGCCAGCCATAACATGCACCTACGTTGTGATATAGTTGTATGGTGGTTTTTGTGACGTGTCTAAATGTGTTTGAAGGAGTGTTATATAATATATAATATAATTTCAGCACCGAACTCTACCTTTCTGTGTTGTACTGAACTGTTACTATTTTACACTGTGATGTTCAAACTCCGTGTGTCAACATACAAGTTGTATGATTTGGATCAGCTTTGAAATCTATGTTTTTTCGTTTGTTAAAAGTGAGTCCAAGCGTAATTCCGTTGTCGTGGAATTGCCCATAACATTACAGCATAGCGATCTGGTATCCTCACCTCCACGTCCTGTACAGAGCGCGGCTGGGCCACACACAGCATGTTGAGCAGCTGCAGGATCAGCTCTTCGATGTGCTGCAGAGCGCCCTCCTTGGCTGACAGGTTGGGGTGCACCTGTAGCTGCACCTGGAAGAGAGACAGAGAGACGATGGGGGACAAACGTCAGAGACAGAGAGACGGTGGGGACAAACGTTAGAGAGACAGAGAGAGGATGGGGACAAACGTTAGAGAGACAGAGAGACGATGGGGACAAATGTTAGAGACAGAGAGGATGGGGACAAACGTTAGAGAGACAGAGAGACGATGGGGACAAACGTTAGAGAGACGATGGGGACAAACGTTAGAGAGACAGAGAGATGATGGGGACAAACGTTAGAGACAGAGAGAGGATGGGGACAAACGTTAGAGACAGAGAGAGGATGGGGACAAACGTTAGAGACAGAGAGACGATGGGGACAAACGTTAGAGAGACGATGGGGACAAACGTCAGAGAGACGATGGGGACAAACGTCAGAGAGACGATGGGGACAAACGTTAGAGAGACGATGGGGACAAACGTCAGAGATGTTGGGGACAAACGTTAGAGAGACGATGGGGACAAACGTCAGAGAGACGATGGGGACAAACGTTAGAGAGACGATGGGGACAAACGTTAGAGACAGAGAGACGATGGGGACAAACGTTAGAGAGACAAAGAGACGATGGGGACAAACATTAGAGAGACAGAGAGACGATGGGGAAAAATGTTAGAGAGACAGAGAGACAAACGTCAGAGAGACTAAACGTTAGAGAGATGCCAGAAAGCCTACGCTGAGAATGCGAATAGTTACACATCCAGGGACAGAGATGTTGATGTCCAGGGACAGAGATGTTGATGTCCAGGGACAGAGATGTTGATGTCCAGGGACAGAGATGTGGAGCCTTTTTTCAAGCAGTTCTTCATGAACATGTAATGTGTATTTATTTAACAGACGTTTTATAAAAACATTAAAACGGCAACATACAGTCATGGCATAGCCTTTCCCCCTAGATATGGATACGTTTATAACTGACCCACGTCACTAGGCTCCCTCTCAGATGCATAGTGTCCAAGACAAGTGTTGTGAAATACAGGCTTAGCTAACGACAAAAACAAAACACATGACATCGTGGTGAAGTGACGTTCAACCGCCTGCGACAACGCTCCAGAGATTAGCCAAAGTGTTTCATTGATGACCGTGTTGAGAAGTGAAGCCCCGTGCCTCGTGGGCTTGGCCTAGTTCTGACATCCCGCCTTTACTCAACAGACCACAGGAGGAGGAAAACACTCAGAAAAGAGGAATGTTTTGGAGAGACAGCAAGAAGGAGAGAGTAGAAGTGTGTTTTGGAAAGAGGACAGGAGAAGAGAGGAGAGGGGGAGGGGAAGAGAGGAGAGGAGAAGAGAGGGAGAGGGAGAAGAGAGGAGAGGGGGAGGGGAGAAGGAGAGGGAGAAGAGAGGAGAGGGAGAAGAGAGGAGAGGGAGAAGAGAGGAGGAGAGGGGGAGGGAGAAGAGAGGAGAGGGAGAAGAGAGGGAGAGGGAGAAGAGAGGAGAGGGAGAAGAGAGGGAGAGGGAGAAGAGAGGAGAGGGAGAAGAGAGGAGAGGGAGAAAGAGAGGAGAGGGGGGAGGGAGAAGAGGCGAGAGGGGGTGGGAGAAGAGGCGAGAGGGGGTGGGAGAAGAGAGGAGAGGGAGAAGAGACGAGAGGGGGTGGGGAGAAGAGATGAGAGGAGAGGGAGAAGAGAGGAGAGGGGGGAGGGAGAAGAGAAGAGAGGAAAGGGAGAAGAGACGAGAGGGGGTGGGAGAAGAGGCGAGAGGGGGTGGGAGAAGAGGCGAGAGGGGGAGGGAGAAGAGAGGAGAGGGAGAAAGAGGAGAGGGGGAGGGAGAAGAGGCGAGAGGGGGAGGGAGAAGAGACGAGAGGGGAGGAGAAGAGACGAGAGGGGAGGGAGAAGAGGCGAGAGGGGAGGGAGAAAGAGACGAGAGGGGGAGGGAGAAGAGAGAGGAGAGGGAGGGCGAGAGAGGAGGGAAAAGAGAGGACAGGGGGAGGGAGAAGAGAGGACAGGGGGGGAGAAGAGAGGACAGGGGGAGGGAGAAGAGAGGACAGGGGGAGGGAGAAGAGAGGAGAGGGGGAGGGAGAAGAGAGGAGAGGGGGAGAGAGAAGAGAGGACAGGGGGAGGGAGAAGAGAGGAGAGGGGGGAGGGAGAAGAGAGGACAGGGGGAGGGAGAAGAGAGGAGAGGGGGGAGGGAGAAGAGAGGAGAGGGGAGGGAGAAGAGAGGAGAGGGGGAGGGAGAAGAGAGGGAGGGGGAGGGAGAAGAGAGGAGAGGGGGGAGGGAGAAGAGAGGAGAGGGGGAGGGAGAGAGAGAAGAGAGGAGAGGGGGGGAGGGAGAAGAGAGAGGGAGAGGGAGAAGAGAGTTGAGGGGGAGGGAGAAGAGAGGACAGGGGGGGGAGGGAGAAGAGAGGAGAGGGGGGAGGGCGAAGAGAGGAGAGAGGGGGAGGGAGGGCGAAGAGAGGAGGAGGGAGAAGAGAGGAGAGGGGGAGAAGAGAGGGAGAGGGGGAGGGAGAAGAGAGGAGGGGGAGAGGGAGGGCGAAGAGAGGAGGGGGAGGGAGGGGCGAAGAGAGGAGGAGGGAGAAGAGAGGAGAGGGGGGGGAGGGAGAAGAGAGGAGAGGGGAGGGAGAAGAGAGGAGAGGGGGAGGGGAGAAGAGAGAAAGAGAGGGGAGGGGAAAGAGAGGACAGGGGGAGGGAGAGAGAGAGGGAGAGGGAGAAGAGAGGAGAGAGGGGAGGGAGAAGAGAGGACAGGGGAGGGAGAAGAGAGGAGAGGGGGAGGGCGAAGAGAGGAGAGGGGGAGGGAGGGCGAAGAGAGGAGGAGGGAGAAGAGAGGAGAGGGGGAGGGAGAAGAGAGGAGAGGGGGAGGGAGAAGAGAGGAGAGAGGGGAGGGAGGGCGAAGAGAGGAGGGGGAGGGGGGCGAAGAGAGGAGGAGGAGAGAAGGAGGAGGGGGGGAGGGAGAAGAGAGGAGAGGGGGAGGGAGAAGAGAGGAGAGGGGGAGGGAGAAGAGAGGACAGGGGGGGGGAGGGAGAAGAGAGGAGAGGGGAGGGAGAGAGAGGAGAGGGGGAGGGAGAAGAGAGGACAGGGGGGAGGGAGAAGAGAGGCCAGGAGGAGGGAGAAGAGAGGAGAGGGGGAAGAGAGGACAGGGGGAGGGAGAAGAGTGACAGTTACCAGGCAGAAATCCTTCTCATTGCCACCACTACTTACTACACGCTAACGGCTGGAACCACCACAGTCACATTTCGCTCATCTGTTTCGATCTGTCAAACCTCCGACTGACGGTCATCATCATCATCAACAACAACAACAAAAAACTATTCCGACTAAGTGGAGACTATAAATATAAAACAATCAGCCTGAATGGAAAACCAAAGCAGAAGCTGATGATTCCTTTGAGCTCAGTTTCCACATGACACAATAACGTTGTTCTGAGTCATCATATCGAAACATCCGGGGGTGTTCGTTCCCCTCCTCAGCCTGGCTCCATTCACAAAACCCTACAAATCATTCCTTTAAATTATTATTATTTTTTTTTAATTTTACCTTTATTTAACCAGGCAAGTCAGTTAAGAACAAATTCTTATTTTCAATAACGGCCTAGGAACAGTGGGTTAACTGCCTGTTCAGGGGCAGAACGACAGATTTGTACCTTGTCGGCTCGGGGGTTTGAACTTGCAACCTTTTGGTTACTAGTCCAACGCTCTAAACACTAGGCTACCCTGCCGCCCCTACACTCTAACCACTAGGCTACACTACCTCCTCTACACTCTAACCACTAGGCTACCCTGCCACCTCTACACTCTAACCACTAGGCTACCCTGCCACCTCTACACTCTAACCACTAGGCCACCCTGCCGCCTCTACACTCTAACCACTAGGCTACCCTGCCACCTCTACACTCTAACCACTAGGCTACCCTGCCGCCTCTACACTCTAACCACTAGGCTACCCTGCCACCTCTACACTCTAACCACTAGGCTACCCTGCCTCCTCTACACTCTAACCACTAGGCTACCCTGCCGCCCCTACACTCTAACCACTAGGCTACACTACCTCCTCTACACTCTAACCACTAGGCTACCCTGCCACCTCTACACTCTAACCACTAGGCTACCCTGCCGCCTCTACAATCTAACCACTAGGCTACCCTGCCACCTCTACACTCTAACCACTAGGCTACCCTGCCACCTCTACACTCTAACCACTAGGCTACACTACCTCCTCTACACTCTAACCACTAGGCTACCCTGCCACCTCTACACTCTAACCACTAGGCTACCCTGCCGCCTCTACACTCTAACCACTAGGCTACCCTGCCACCTCTACACTCTAACCACTAGGCTACCCTGCCGCCCCTACACTCTAACCACTAGGCTACACTACCTCCTCTACACTCTAACCACTAGGCTACCCTGCCACCTCTACACTCTAACCACTAGGCTACCCTGCCGCCTCTACACTCTAACCACTAGGCTACCCTGCCACCTCTACACTCTAACCACTAGGCTACCCTGCCACCTCTACACTCTAACCACTAGGCTACCCTGCCGCCTCTACACTCTAGAGGAGGTTAGTTGGTTTCATCAACTCTAGAGGAGGTTAGTTAGTTTCATCAACTCTAGAGGAGGTTAGTTAGTTTCATCAACCTTTGAGGAGGTTAGTTAGTTTCATCAACCCTAGAGGAGGTTAGTTAGTTTCATCAACCCTTGAGGAGGTTAGTTAGTTTCATCAACCCTGGAGGAGGTTAGTTAGTTTCATCAACCCTAGGGGAGGTTAGTTAGTTTCATCAACCCTAGAGGAGGTTAGTTAGTTTCATCAACCCTTGAGGAGGTTAGTTAGTTTCATCAACCCTTGAGGAGGTTAGTTAGTTTCATCAACCCTGGAGGAGGTTAGTTAGTTTCATCAACCCTAGAGACCGTTAGAGAAAACACTAAACTATATTTATTAGAGTAGAGGTCACCAACTGGTCCATCTCCAAGGCACTCCTAGTCGATCACCAAACATTTCTGTAAAAAACCCAACGATAAATCCTTCCGTTCCTATTTAGTTTTCTTCGTTTCACACTGTTGGTGGTAGGTGCACTTGATTCCGCAGCACCAGGAAGGCAAAGTGTTCCCATGTTGAATCATTTCATGTGTCTGAAGGTAGAACTCCGCCCACCTGGCAGGCCAAGAGAATGAATCAAGTGCACCTATATAGCCCTACCACTGGCCAATCAGAAAGCTTAAAAATAATAGTGTCTGCAGTTTCCTCGAGCCATCGAATGTTAAAAAGAAACATACATAAAGTTTATACTGTGAGAATTCAAAAACCATGACTGGAGACAGACTCAAAGAATACAGCAAAATAGCTGCTGTTTTTATGAGTGAGTTCATGTTTAAAGTTGTTATTCGGCACTAAATCAACACTTTGTATACGCCTTAAAATACACGCATGACAGCACTGCAACGAATGAGTACCACAAAGTGTTCTTGTAATATAAACGGCACAGTGAGGCAGGGATGCGAGTAACAGTAATGAGTAACAGCGCCACCCTCAGGCACTACAGGGAAGTCCATCTCCCTTTCATAAACTATTTTGTTTCCTTCAAAACAAAAAAAGTTTTTTCAACTTAGTGTTTCACATTGCAAACAATATGGAAAACTTAAAAAAAAAAATATATATATATATATAATTTTATTATTAATGTCTTTTCCAGGTTTTATTTATCTTTTTTTTTAACAGTATTTTTAGTACCGGTTGCATTTTGGCATTCTGATTGGTCTTCCATAATGAGTTGACTTCTCTGGGGTATCAGTGTTTACATTGTTGCTTTCCGCTGTTTGATTTGGTGCTGATGGTGTTGATAATGGTGCTAGTGGTGCTGATTGTGTTGATGGTGGTGCTGGTGGTGCTGATTGTGTTGATGGTGGTGCTGGTGGTGCTGATGGTGCTGGAGAACACACAGGTGAGTGGTTCTCTTCCAGGCTGACAGTTGTTTCAGGTTCTCTTTCCACAGGATAAGGGAAGTCCATTATGGTTTCTGAGTGTCTCTCTGGGTGTGTCGTTTCATGCGTTTTTACCCGGTTTCTTCTGTTGATTCTCTCGTTTGGTGTTTGTACTGTGCATGACCTTGGCTAGTCATGTTTGTACTGTGCAAGCCCTTGGCTGGTCATGTTTGTACTGTGCATGACCTTGGCTAGTCATGTTTGTACTGTGCATGACCTTGGCTAGTCATGTTTGTACTGTGCATGACCTTGGCTAGTCATGTTTGTACTGTGCATGACCTCGGCTAGTCATGTTTGCACTGTGCATGACCTTGGCTGGTCATGTTTGCACTGTACATGACCTTGGCTGGTCATGTTTGTACTGTGCATGACCTTGGCTGGCCTTGTTTGCACTGTGCATGACCTTGGCTAGTCACTAGTCATGTTTGTACTGTGCATGACCTTGATTGGTCATGTTTGTACTGTGCATGACCTTGGCTGGCCTTGTTTGCACTGTGCATGACCTTGGCTGGTCATGTTCGCACTGTGCATGACCTTGGCTAGTCATGTTTGCACTGTGCATGACCTTGGCTAGTCATGTTTGTAATGTGCATGACCTTGGCTGGTCATGTTTGTACTGTGCATGACCTTGGCTAGTCATGTTTGTACTGTGCATGACCTTGGCTAGTCATGTTTGTACTGTGCATGACCTTGGCTAGTCATGTTTGTACTGTGCATGACCTTGGCTAGTCATGTTTGCACTGTGCATGACCTTGGCTAGTCATGTTTGCACTGTGCATGACCTTGGCTAGTCATGTTTGTACTGTGCATGACCTTGATTGTTCATGTTTGTACTGTGCATGACCTTGGCTGGTCATGTTTTCCAAGTTGCTGGTTGCCATTTGTTGTCTTGTCTGATCGTGCCTCTTTCTCCTTCCATGACTGAAAGCTGACGTGTGCCTTGGTCAAAGTGTTGTTTTTGTCTCTTTTGTCTGCTTGTGAGACGGTAGCCTGACATGATGATAGAGTCCTGGCTTTAACAAGCTCTTTGATGTCAGAATCTTTTGTCTTCAGCCTT
>NW_027006747.1:0-2722 GCF_036934945.1 Oncorhynchus masou masou
CCTCCTCTATCCCTCTCTAGTATCTGGTCCTCCTCTCTCTACCCCCTCTATTCAATTCAATCCCTCTAGTATCCGGTCCCCTCTCTCTACCCCACTCAATCAACCCCTCTCACTATATCCCCTCACCTCTCTCTATCCCTCTCTTTCCCCAACCCTACCCTCTCTCCCTATGTCTCTACCCCCTCTATCCCTCTATAGTATCCGGTCCCCTCTCTCTACCCCTCTATCCCTCTCTAGTATCCGGTCCCCTCTCTCTACCCCCTCTATCCCTCTCTAGTATCCGGTCCCCTCTCTCTACCCCCTCTATCCCTCTCTAGTATCCGGTCCCCTCTCTCTACCCCCTCTATCCCTCTCTAGTAGCCGGTCCCCTCTCTCTACCCATGCAATAACCCCTCTCACTATATCCCCTTGCCTCTCTCTCTGTCCTCTCTTTCCACAACCTCTACCCTCTCCCCTATGTCTCTACCCCCTCCCTTTTCCTCTCACCCCTTCTCTCTACCCATCGCTCAACACCCACCACCAACCCCCGTGCCCTGTCTGCGTTGCCCCTGCTTAATGCAGTGTAACTGTACATGTTCAGAAATAAAAAAGCCACCTCCTAGATGAGACTGTACAGACAGATGCTTTCTCTCTCTCTCTGTCAGCCTGGGTCCTGTGTTTATAGATGGTTGAGTGGTTCCTCTGATGATTCTGGTGTGTCCCAAATGGCACCCTATTCTCTTTGTAGTGCACTGGGCCCTGGTCGAACGTAGTGCACTATATAGGGAATAGGGTGCCATTTGGGATGCAAATTCTGTTTCCTTCACAGCTCTGAACAGGATAACTGTGGCTCTGTTTAATGCTTCTGCATTTGACTACAAGCTCGTCTAGATACAGATTTAAAAGAAGCTCCACTACCATTGTAAAGAAAGATATAAATGAAGTAGAGAGTGAGAGGAGTCAGTGGCATGGATTCCCCCTAACCACAATGACATGATGTTATTTAAGCAATAAGGCCCGAGGGGTGTGGTATATGGCCAATATACCACGGCTAAAGGCTGTTCTTACGCACAACGCAAAGCGGAGTGCCTGGACACAGCCCTTAGCCATGGTATACTGGCCATATACCACAAACCCCCGAGGTGCCTTATTGCTGTTATCAACTGGTTACCAACGTAATTAGAGCATGAAAAACACATGTTTTGTCATACGGTATACAGTGTGATATACCACGGCTGTCAGCCAATCAGCATTCACGGTTCAAACCACCCAGTTTATAATCTCTTATAGACTCAGATGGCTCAGTTAGATGTTGTAACGGCTTTCCTCTTCCTCTTCTGAGGAGGAGTAGCAAGGATCGGACCAATACGCAGCGCGGTAAGTGTCCATGATACTTTAATAATAACTGAACACGACTCAATACAAAAATAACAAAGTGACTGGAAATGAAAACCGAAACAATCCTGAATGGTGCCACAAACAACAAAAGAGGAAATAAACACCCAGGAAACACAGGTGGGAGAAGGCTACTACCTAAGTATGATTCTCAATCAGAGACAACTAACGACACCTGCCTCTGATTGAGAACCACACCAGGCCAAACACAAAACACAACATAGAAAAAGGAACATAGACAACCCAGCCAACTCACGCCCTGACCATACTAAAACAAAGACATAACAAAAGAACTAAGGTCAGAACGTGACAGATGTCATGCGATATTGTGCTTAACCAGACTGGGTTAGGTTGAGCTGGGTTGGGCCAGAAGACCAGATGGCACTCAATTGCATATTCCTCTCATCCTCTTTCCTCGTCTCCTTCTCTAAACCAATTGGATGAGAGAGCCAAAGGTCCCTCCCTCCGACCTTCTCGTCCAATGGGTTTTGAGAAGGAAACGAGGAGAGATGACGCAAGGAGAATGCAATTGTGAAAAGGCCATGAACTGCAGGACCCAATGCCTGCTCTGTCCTGTCCTGCTCTGTCCTGTTCTGTCCTGTCCTGCTCTGCCCTGTCCTGCTCTGTCTGTTCTGCCCTGTCCTGTCCTGCTCTGCCCTGTCCTGCTCTGTATCCTGCTCTGCCCTATTCTGTCCTGCCCTGCTCTGTCCTGCTTTTTCCTGCTCTGTCTGTTCTGCTCTGTCCTACCCCTGCCCTGTCCGACGTTTCCTGCCCTGTCCTGTCCTGCTCTGCCCTGTCCTGCTCTGCCCTGTCCTGCTCCTGTCCTGTTCTGCTCTGTCCTGTTCTGTCCTGCTCTGCCCTGTTCTGCCCTGTCCTGCTCTGTCCTGTCCTGCTCCTGACCTACCCTGCCCTGTCTGCTTTTTCCTGCCCTGTCCTGCCCTGTCCTGCTCTGTCCTGTCCTGCTTTTTTCCTGTCCTGCCCTGCCCTGTCCTGCTCTGTCCTGTCCCCTGCTCTGTCCTGCTCTGTCCTGTCCTGCTCTGTCCTGCTTTTTCCTGTCCTGTCCTGCTCTGTCCTGCTTTTTCCTGCCTGTTCTGTCCCTGCTCTGCCCTTCCCTGTTCTGTCCTGCTCTGCCCTGTTCTGCCCTGCTCTGTCCTGTCCTGCCCTGTTCTGCCCTGCTCTGTCCTGTTCTGATCTGTTCTGCTCTGCTCTGTCCTGTTCTGCTCTGTCCTGTTCTGTCCTGCTCTGCCCTGTTCTGCTCTGTCCTGCTCTGCCCTGTTCTGCCCTGTTCTGCTCTGTCCTGTTCTGCCCTGCCCTGTCCTGTCCTGCCCTGTTCTGCTCTGTCCTGTTC
>NW_027006748.1:0-2719 GCF_036934945.1 Oncorhynchus masou masou
AAACCAAAATATAACTTTTTGGTAAAAACTCAACTCACCGTGTTTGGAGGACAAAGAACGCTGAGTTGCATCCAAAGAACACCATACCCACTGAGAAGCATGGGGGTGGAAACATCATGCTTTGGGGCTGTTTTTCTGCAAAGGGACCAGGACGACTGATCCGTGTAAAGGAAAGAATGAATTGGGCCATGTATCGTGAGATTTTGAGTCAAAACCTCCTTCCATCAGCAAGGGCATTGAAGATGAAACATGGCTGGGTCTTTCAGCATGACAATGATCCCAAACACACCGCCCGAGCAGCGAAGGAGTGGCTTCGTAAGAAGCATTTCAAAGTCCTGGAGTGGCTAGCCAGTCTCCAGATCTCAACCCCATAGAAAATCTTTGGAGGGAGTTGAAAGTCCGTGTTGCCCAACAACAGCCCCAAAACATCACTGCTCTAGAGGAGATCTGCATAGAGGAATGGGCCAAAATACCAGCAACATTGTGTGAAAACCTTGTGAAGACTTACAGAAAACATTTGACCTCTGTCATTGCCAACAAAGGGTATATAACAAAGTATTGAGATGAACTTTTGTTATTGACCAAATACTTATTTTCCACCATAATTTGCAAATAAATGAATAAATAAAACTCCTACAATGTGATTTTCTGGAGAAAAAAAATTCCTCATTTTGTCTGTCATAGTTGAAGTGTACCTATGTGGAAAATTACAGGCCTCTCATCATCTTTTTAAGTGGGAGAACTTGCACAATTGGTGGCTGACTAAATACTTTTTTGCCCCGCTGTAGTTTTAAGAAAATACACAAAAAAAGTAAGAGATAAGTATAACAAATAATTAAAGAGCAGCAGTAAATAACAATAGCGGGGCCATACAGGGGGTACGGTACAAAGTCAATGTGCGGGGGCACCGGTGCCGAAGGTATTCTTAGGTAGTATGTACATGTAGGTAGAGTTATTAAAATGACTTTAAGTGCATAGATAATAACAGAGAGTTGCAGCAGTGTATAAAATTTGACAGAGGGCCGGGCCAGGAGCATTTGGAGGAGTGTTTGGGCCGGATATACTAAAGCATTAAATGTAGTGTGTGCAAACCTCATAGCACAGTAAGAACACTACAACCCAATTTATTAACTGTCTTTCAAATGTGAAAAATAGCCCTTATCAGTTAATAAATTTGTCTCAAGGAATATGCAAGATATGGCATTTACATACTATTTCGGAGATACTGGGAGGAGGAAATGTAAATAGATTAAAATAACATACGCACTGTGATTTATCAAGATTGCGTCTGTTTTTAATAAGTTTCAATCGAAGGTGCAAAGTTAAAGAAATCAACATTTATTGAAAAATGGAATCACTTTCAACATTCAAAACATATTATTACACAACGAAATACTCAAGCTCAATAATATCTACTTGTGTTAAACTCCGCAAAATCATGGATGGATTGTCCTGACCGCGCGCTCTACAAACTCGCCACGGACGCCCTCGCCTTCACGCGCAAACAGTACACGTGTATCGTTGCCAAGCACACAGACATAGGCTGTATTAAATATCAGCTGAAAATTTAAATTTAAATTAAGAGCGATGTGCGGCGTGTTAATTAAGCTACTGTACCGCTGCTGTGCGTAAATGCGCATTGCTCTTAATTAAAAGACGCACTTCCAAACTTTCCATATGCATTTTTTCATAACACAGCAGAAAAACTCACCATTTCAGTGGGAACAGTGTTGTTGGTCTCCCTTTTTGCCAGTGCATCAAAGTCTGGAGTTAGTTTTGTTGTGGCAATTCTCAGGACAGATCTGAGGTGTTGGTCAGTTAACTTGGATCTGTGATGGGCTTTGTTGATTTTCATGACGCTAAACGTCTGCTCACACACGTAGGTCGAGCCAAACAACACCAGCATCTTATGCGCTGTCCTCCGGAGGTTTGGAAACGCGGTCTCGTTAAGTGAAGC
Organism: Oncorhynchus masou masou; assembly: GCF_036934945.1. Taxonomy (NCBI): domain Eukaryota; kingdom Metazoa; phylum Chordata; class Actinopteri; order Salmoniformes; family Salmonidae; genus Oncorhynchus; species Oncorhynchus masou. The sequence continues at coordinate 1,958 of NW_027006748.1, forward strand.
GTAAAAGTCGTTCAGTTTAAGAGACTTGAACTTCTCCTTTGAGACGGAGTCAGACTGAAGATCGATCAGTTCCAATTGCAGCTCCTGCGGTGCTGATTCGGGGTCTTGTGACAGGGGACAGGACACCAGTTGAAGTGACTTGTCAATTTTTTCAAAATCACAGAACCGACGGCAAAATTCTCTGTGGAGATCGTCCAGTGATTTGCAGTATTTCTTCGCATTTCCGGCGGCCTCTTTCTGCACGGCTAGTGTGGGGAAATGTGCGAAAGATTTGTTTGACATTTGCCTGGAGAATAAAACCAGCTTGGATTTGAAGGCTCTCACATTTGTGTACATGTCGTGCGCAAACTGATCTTTCCCCTGTAGCTTCACGTTCAGCTCATTCATGTGTGAAAATATGTCCACAGCAAACGCAGTCACAAAGCCAGTTTGTGTCGCTCAGCTCGGGGAATTCTTCGGATTTCCCCATTAAATTAAAAAATGAGCGAATCTCGTCTTTGAGCTCCCAGACTCGTTGAAACACTTTCCCCAAACAGAAGGGCTTAATGGTGACGTGAAAATTAAAGTGAAATAAAGAGAAATACGCGCCACTCCAACAACGGTCAATGTGTTTTGAGTGCGCCATCTATTGGGGAAACGTGGGCATTGCAGGGAAAGGGGAAAAAATGAGGTTTTTACTATAATTTGGACAAGTTCGGCGGGCCGGATTAAAAAGCCTAACGGGCCGTATGTGGCCACGCGGGCGTGGTTTGCCCATGTCTG
>NW_027006749.1:0-2719 GCF_036934945.1 Oncorhynchus masou masou
CTGCTGTAGTAGTACCTGTCTGCTGTAGTAGTACCTGCTGTAGTAGTACCTGTCTGTTGTAGTAGTACCTGCTGTAGTAGTACCTGCTGCTGTAGTAGTACCGTAGTACCTGCTGTAGTAGTACCTGTCTGCTGTAGTAGTACCTGCTGTAGTAGTACCTGTCTGCTGTAGTAGTACCTGCTGTAGTAGTACCTGTTGTAGTAGTACCTGCTGTAGTAGTACCTGCTGTAGTAGTACCTGCTGTAGTAGTACCTGTCTGCTGTAGTAGTACCTGTTGTAGTAGTACCTGCTGTAGTAGTACCTGTCTGCTGTAGTAGTACCTGTCTGCTGTAGTAGTAGTACCTGTCTGCTGTAGTAGTACCTGTTGTAGTAGTACCTGCTGTAGTAGTACCTGTCTGCTGTAGTAGTACCTGCTGTAGTAGTACACTGCTGTAGTAGTACCTGCTGTGTAGTAGTACCTGTCTGCTGTAGTAGTACCTGTCTGCTGTAGTAGTACTCTGTTGTAGTAGTACTTGCAGTAGTAGTAATACCTATTGTTGTAGTAGTACCTGTCTGGTTTAGTAGCACCTGCTGTTGTAGTAGTACCTGTCTGTTGTAGTAGTACCTGCTGTAGTAGTACCTGTCTGCTGTAGTAGTACCTGTCTGCTGTAGTAGTACCTGTTGTAGTAGTACTGCTGTTAGTAATTTGCCCGTTGTAGTAGTACCTGTCTGCCAGTAGTACCTTAAACGCCGTAGTAGTACCGTTGTAGTACCTGTTGTAGTAGTATCCATGTAGTATAGCGCACCTTTCTTGTAGTAGTACTGCTTAGTAGCGCCCAGGCAGTCTGTCGCTGTAGTAGTACATTGTCCTGTAGTAGTACCCGCTGTAGTAGTACCTGTTGTAGTAGTAGTACCTGCTGTAGTAGTGCCTGTCTGCCGTACCTGTCTGCCAGTATACCTAGCAGTTCCGTTGTAGTAGTACCTGCTGTTGTAGTAGTACCTGTCTGCTGTGTAGTTCCTGCTGTAGTAGTACCTGCTGTAGTAGTACATGCTGTAGTAGTACCTGTTGTAGTAGTACCCTGTAATAGTCTATGCTGTAGTAGTACCTGTCTGCTGTATTAGTATACCTGTTGTAGTAGTACCTGCTGTAGTAGTACCTGTCTGTTGTAGTAGTACCTGTAGTAGTACCTGTTGTAGTAGTACCTGTCTGTTGTAGTAGCTGTAGTTGATACCTGTCGCTGTATTAGTATCTGTTGTAGTAGTACCTGCTGTAGTAGTACCTGCTGTAGTAGTACCTGTCTGCTGTAGTAGTACCTGCTGTAGTAGTAACATACCTGCCTGTAGTAGTAGTACGTCTGTTGTAGTACCTGTCTTGTAGTAGTACCTGTCTGTAGTAGTAGTAGTACCTGTCTGATGTAGTAGTACCTGTCTGCTGTAGTAGTAGTGTCTGTCTGCTGTAGTAGTACCTGTCTTGTAGTAGTACCTGCTGTAGTAGTACCTGTCTGCTGTAGTAAGTACCTGCTGTAGTAGTACATGCTGTTGTAGTAGTACCTGTTGTAGTATACCCTGTACTAGTACCTGTAGTAGTACCTGTCTGCTGTAGTAGTACCTGTTGTAGTAGTACCTTCTGTAATAGTTGTAGTAGTACCTGCTGTAGTAGTACCTGTCTGCTGTAGTAGTACCTGTTGTAGTAGTACCTGCTGTAGTAGTACCTGTCTGTTGTAGTAGTACCTGTTGTAGTAAGTACTGCTGTAGTAGTACCTGTCTGTTGTAGTAGTACCTGTCTGTTGAAGTACCTGTCTGCTGTAGTAGCACCTGCTGTTGTAGTACCTGCTGTAGTAGTACCTAACTGTTGTAGTACCTGTCTGCTGTAGTAGTACCTGTAGTAGTACCTGCTGTAGTAGTACCATGTCTGCCTGTTGTAGTAGTACCTGCTGTAGTCTGATGTAGTAGTAGTAGTACTGCCTGTTGTAGTAGTACCTGTCTGATGTAGTAGTATCTGTCTGCTGTAGTAGTACCGTACCTGCCTGCTGTATTAGTACCTGTCTGCTGTAGTAGTACCTGCTGTAGTAGTCTGCTGTAGTAATACCTGCTGTAGTAGTACCTGCTGTTGTAGTAGTACCTGTCTGCTGTAGTATACCTGCTGTACTAGTACCTGCTGTAGTAGTACCTGTCTGCTGTAGTAGTACCTGTTGTAGTAGTACCTGTCTTGTAATAGTACCCATCTGCTGTAGTAGTACCTGTCTGCTGTAGTAGTACCTGTCTGCTGTAGTAGTACCTGTTGTAGTAGTACCTGCTGTTAGTAGTACCTGTCTGTTGTAGTAGTACCTGTTGTAGTAGTAGTACATGTTGTAGTAGTACCTGTCTGTTGTAGTAGTACCTGTCTGTTGAAGTACCTGTCTGCTGTAGTAGCACGCCGCTGTTGTAGTACCTGCTGTAGTAGTACCTGCTGTTGTAGTACCTGTAGCACCGCACCCGCCTGTTGTAGCAGTAGTACCTGTCTGCTGTAGTAGTACCTGTCTGCTGTAGTAGTACCTGCTGTAGTAATACCTGTAGTAGTACCTGCTGTAGTAGTACCTGTCTGCTGTAGTAGTACCTGCTGTAGTAGTACCTGTCTGCTGTAGTAGTACCTGTTGTACCTTCTGTAGTACCTATCTGCTGTAGTAGTACCTGTCTGCTGTAGTAGTACCGTCTGCTGTATTAGTACCTGTTGTAGTAGTCTGCTGTAGTAGTACCTGTC
>NW_027006750.1:0-2719 GCF_036934945.1 Oncorhynchus masou masou
ACACCTCTCACTTCCCAGTTCAGTGCTAATGGATCAGGTCAGTTTCTATCCTAGCTTAAGCTTTATATAACAAAATTACCTAGATATGATTGTCTTTTACTTTTGGCCTAATAGGTTCAGACTGAACGTTACTCACTCAGTTTAGTGTTGGATGGTATTTCCAGGTTCCGCTGTGTTTCTTCAGCAGGTTTTGGTTTGTTAGATGTTTTTTCTTGATAGTCCTTAGTAGAAATAGTCCATTCAGGTCATTTTATCCAAAATCCCTCTCTCTGTCCCTATTTATCTCTCTTACTCTCTCCCCTCCACCCTCTATCTTACTCTCTCTCCCCTTCCTCCATCTCTCTGTGCCTATTTATCTCTCTCTCTCCCCATCCTCTCTCTCTCTCCCTCCTCCCTCTATCTTACTCTCTCCTCCCCCTCCATCTTACTCTCTATCTCCCTCCCCCTCCCTCTCTCCCCCTCCTCCCTCTATCTTACTCTCTCTCCCCCTCCCTCATCTCTCTGTGCCTATTTATCTCTCTCTCCCCCCCTCGTCCTTCTCTCTCTCTCCCCTCCTCCCTCTATATTACTCTCTCTTCACCTCCTCTCTCTCTCTCTCTCTCTCTCTCTCTCTCTCTCCCCATCCTCTCTCTCCCTCCTCCCTCTATCTTACTCTCTCACCCCTCCATCTTACTCTCTATCTCCCTCCCTCCTCCCCCTCATCCCTCTATCTTACTCTCCCGCCCCTTCTCCCTCAATCTTACTCTCTCTTCCCTCCTCCCTCTCTCTTCTCTCTTACACCCTCTCCGCTCCTCCATCTATCTTATTCTCTCTCTCCCCTTCTCCCTCAATTGTACTCTCTTTCTCCCCCTCTGCCCTCTCTTCCCCTCTCTCTTACTCTCTCCCCTACTCCCTCTATCTTACTCTCTCTCCCCTCCTCCCTCTCGCTTACTCTCTCTCTCTCCCCCTTCTCCCTATATCTTGTTCTATTTCTCCACCTCTTCCCTCTCTCCCCCTTCTCACTCTCCCTCTCCCCCTCATCCCTCTCTCTGTCCCTATTTATCACTTACTCTCCCTCTCCCCTTCCTCCCTCTCCCCCTCTCTCCCCCTCCATCTTACTCTCTCTCCCATCCTCCCTCTATCTTACACTCTCCCCCTCCTCCCTCTCGCTTACTCTCTCTCTCCCCCTTCTCCCTCTCTTTCTCTACCTCCTCCCTCTCTCTCCCCTCTATCTTACTCTCTCCCCTTCTACCTCTCTCTCTCTCCCTCCCTCTGTCCCTATTTATCTCTCTTAATCTCTCCCCGCCCATCTCTCTATCTGTCTCTCTCTACCCCCCTCTCTCTCCCCCTCTCTGTCTCTATTTTTCTCTGCCCCCACCCCCTCCCTCTCTGTGTAGTTCCTCTGATTGGTGCTTCTGGCATGACAGCATTGAAGAGGGAATATATCTCATTTGTGCGATTATCAAATTTATGTTCATATTTTTTACCCATTAAGATTAAAGACTGTTCTTAATTAAATAAGATGATCTCAAAGTGTGTGTATGTGTGTCTGACTTATAATTATCATTATTAATATGGTAGGTCTTAAGATCATGTTGATAGGCTGTATACTACACACATAATCTCACTTGTGGTCTTCATGACAGCCTTACATAACTGTAACAAATGGAAACTTGTTCCATGTTCCATGTTCAATGTTTCTTGTTTCACCTTCCATGTTCCATGTTTCTTGTTCCACATTCCATGTTTCTCGTGCCACCTTCCATGGACTTCAGGTAACAGCAGAGGGAGCACCCCCTATCCACATCGACGAGACAGCAGTAGAGAAGGTGGAACGTTTTAAGGTCCTTGGCGTACACATCACGGACAAACTGAACTGGTCCACCAACACAGACAGTGTGGTGAAGAAGGCACAACAGCGCCTCTTCAACTTCAGGAGGATGAAGAAATGTGTCTTGTCACCTAAAACCCTCACAACATTTTACAGATGCACAATTGAGAGCATCCTGTCGGCTGTATCACCACCTGGTATGGCAACTGCACCGCCCACAACCGCTAGGCTCTCCAGAGGGGTGTGCAGTCTGCACAGCATAACCAGGGGTAAACTACCTGCCCCCAAGCGATGTTACAGGAAAGCTAAAAAGATCATCAAGGACAACAACCACCCGAGCCACTGCCTGTTTACCCCGTTACCATCCAGAAGGCAAAGTCAGTACAGGTCCATCAAAGCTAGGACCGAGAGACTGAAAAACAGCTTCTATCTCAAGGCCATCAGACTGTTAATCAGCCATCACTAACACAGAGAGGCTGCTGGCTACATACAGACTTGAAATCACTGGTCACTTTGAGAAATGGATCACCCGTCACTTTAATAATGTTTACATATCTTACATTACTCATTTAATATGTATATACTGTATTTTATACCATCTATTGCATCTTGCCTATGCCTCTCTGTCATTGCTCCTCCATATATTTATATGTACTGTATATATTCTTATTCCATTCCTTTACTCAGATGTGTGTATTAGGTAGTTGTTGTGGAATTGTTATATTACTTGGTAGATTTTGCTGCACTGTCGGAACTAGAAAAACAAGCATTTCACTACACTCGCAATAATATCTGCTAACCATGTGTATGTGACCAATAACATCTGCTAACCACGTGTATATGACCAATAAAATCTGCTAAACATGTGTAGGTGACCAATAACCTCTGCTAACCATGTGTATATGACCA
>NW_027006751.1:0-2717 GCF_036934945.1 Oncorhynchus masou masou
TACAGCTGAACTAGAGACATGGGACAGACTGCAGCTGACCAATAGAGACATGGGACAGACTACAGCTGACCTAGAGACATGAGACAGACTACAGCTGACCATGGAGACATGGGACAGACTACAGCTGACCACGTACTATGAGACATGGGACAGACTACAGCTGACCTAGAGACATGGGACAGACTGCGGCTGACCTAGAGACATGGGACAGACTACAGCTGACCATAGAGACATGAGGACAGACTACAGCTGACCTACAGACATGGGACAGACTACAGCTGACCAACTAGAGACATGGGACAGACTACAGCTGACCAACTAGAGACATGGGACAGACTACAGCTGACCTACAGACATGGGACAGACTGCAGCTGACCAACTAGAGACATGGGACAGACTACAGCTGACCTAGAGACATGGGACAGACTGCAGCTGACTAACTGGAGACATGGGACAGACTGCAGCTGACCTAGAGACATGGGACAGACTACAGCTGACACTGGAGACATGGGACAGACTGCAGCTGACCTAGAGACATGGGACAGACTACAGCTGGACCAACTTAGAGACATGGGACAGACTACAGCTGACCAACTAGAGACATGGGACAGACTACAGCCGACCAACTAGAGAAATGGGACAGACTACAGCTGACCTAGAGACATGAGACAGACTACAGCTGACCAACTGAGACATGGGACAGACTACAGCTGACCTAGAGACATGAGACAGACTACAGCTGACCTCAGAGACATGAGACAGACTACAGCTGACCTAGAGACATGGGACAGACTACAGCTGACCACTAGAGACATGGGACAGACTGCAGCTGACCTAGAGACATGGGACAGACTACAGCTGACCTAGTGACATGGGACAGACTACAGCTGACCACCTTGAGACATGGGACAGACTACAGCTGACCAACTTGAGACATGGGACAGACTGCAGCTGACCAAGAGACATGAGACAGACTACAGCTGACCAACTAGAGACATGGGACAGACTACAGCTGACCACTAGAGACATGAGACAGACTACAGCTGACCAACTGGAGACATGGGACAGACTGCAGCTGACCTAGAGACATGAGACAGACTACAGCTGACCTAGAGACATGAGACAGACTACAGCTGACCTAACTGAGAGTCATGGGACAGACTACAGCTGACCTAGAGACATGGGACAGACTGCAGCTGACCTAGAGACATGGGACAGACTACAGCTGACCAACTGGAGACATGGGACAGACTACAGCTGACTACTAGAGACATGGGACAGACTACAGCTGACCAACTAGAGACATGGGACAGACTGCAGCTGACACTAGAGACATGGGACAGACTACAGCTGACCATACTGAGACATGGGACAGACTAGCAGCTGACCAACTAGAGACATGGGACAGACTAGCAGCTGACCACTAGAGACATGGGACAGACTACAGCTGACCTAGAGACATGAGACAGACTACAGCTGACCTACAGACATGGGACAGACTGCAGCTGACCAACTAGAGACATGGGACAGACTACAGCTGACCTAGAGACATGGGACAGACTACAGCTGACCAACTAGAGACATGGGACAGACTGCAGCTGACCTACTAGAGACATGGGACAGACTACAGCTGACCTAGAGACATGAGACAGACTACAGCTGACCTAGAGACATGAGACAGACTACAGCTGACCTAGAGACATGGGACAGACTACAGCTGACCTAGAGACATGAGACAGACTACAGCTGACCTAGAGACATGGGACAGACTACAGCTGACCAAGAGACATGGGACAGACTACAGCTGACCTAGAGACATGGGACAGACTACAGCTGACCTAGAGACATGGGACAGACTACAGCTGACCTAGAGACATGGGACAGACTGCAGCTGACCTAGAGACATGGGACAGACTACAGCTGACCAACTAGAGACATGGGACAGACTACAGCTGACCAACTAGAGACATGGGACAGACTACAGCTGACCAACTGGAGACATGGGACAGACTACAGCTGACCTAGAGACATGGAGACAGACTACAGCTGACCTAGAGACATGGGACAGACTACAGCTGACCCTAGATGACTGATAGAGACATGGGACAGACTACAGCTGACTCTAGAGACATGAGACAGACTACAGCTGACCTAGAGACATGGGACAGACTACAGCTGACCATTGAGACATGAGACAGACTACAGCTGACCAACTGGAGACATGGGACAGACTGCAGCTGACCAACTAGAGACATGAGACAGACTACAGCTGACCTAGAGACATGAGACAGACTACAGCTGACCAACTGGAGACATGGGACAGACTGCAGCTGACCTAGAGACATGAGACAGACTGCAGCTGACCATCGAGACATGAGACAGACTACAGCTGACCAACCTGGAGTCATGGGACAGACTGCAGCTGACCTAGAGACATGGGACAGACTACCAGCTGACCTAGAGACATGGGACAGACTACAGCTGACCAGCTGGAGACATGGGACAGACTGCAGCTGACCTAGAGACATGAGACGACTAGGGCCAAAGACAGAGACAGACTACAGCTGACCTACTGGGTCATGGGACCGACTTCAGCTGACCTAGAGACATGGGACAGACTGCAGCTGACCTAGAGACATGGGGACAGAACTACAGCTGACCACCTGGAGTCATGGGACAGACTACAGCTGACCTAGAGACATGAGACAGACTACAGC
>NW_027006752.1:0-2716 GCF_036934945.1 Oncorhynchus masou masou
TGTAAATGGTATACATCAAACTCCACACTGTGTAAATGGTACACATCAACCTCCACACTGTGTAAGTGATATGCATCAACCTCCACACTGTGTAAATGGTATACATGAACCTCCACATTGTGCAAATGGTATACATCAACCTCCACACTGTGTAAATGGTATACATCAACCTCCACACTGTGTAAATGGTATACATCAACCTCCACACTTTGCTGTAAATGGTATGCATCAACCTCCACACTTTGCACTGTAAATGGTATGCATCAACCTCCACACTTTGCTGTAAATGGTATGCATCAACCTCCCACTTTACACTGTAAATGGTATGCATCAACCTCCACACTGTGTAAATGGTATACATCAACCTCCACACTTAGACTGTAAATGGTATGCATCAACCTCCACACTGTGTAAAATGGTATACATCAACCTCCACACTGTCGTAAATGGTATGCATCAACCTCCACACTGTGTAAATGGTATACATCAACCTCCACACTTTAGTGTAAATGGTATACATCAACCTCCACACTGTGTAAATGGTATACATCAACCTCCACACTGCACTGTAAATGGTATGCATCAACCTCCACACTTGCACTGTAAATGGTATGCATCAACCTCCACACTTTACGCTGTAAATGGTATACATCAACCTCCACACTTTACGCTGTAAATGGTATGCATCAACCTCCACACTGTGTAAATGGTATACATCAACCTCCACACTGTGTAAATGATATGCATCAACCTCCACACTGTGTAAATGGTATACATCAACCTCCACACTGTGTAAATGGTATACATCAACCTCCACACTGTGTAAATGGTATACATCAACCTCCACACTGTGTAAATGGTATACATCAACCTCCACACTGTGTAAATGGTATACATCAACCTCCACACTGTGTAAATGGTATACATCAACCTCCACACTGTGTAAATGGTATACATCAACCTCCACACTGTGTAAATGGTATACATCAACCTCCACACTGTGTAAATGGTATACATCAACCTCCACACTGTGTAAATGGTATACATCAACCTCCACACTGTGTAAATGGTATACATCAACCTCCACACTGTGTAAATGGTATACATCAACCTCCACACTGTGTAAATGGTATACATCAACCTCCACACTGTGTAAATGGTATACATCAACCTCCACACTGTGTAAATGGTATACATCAACCTCCACACTGTGTAAATGGTATACATCAACCTCCACACTGTGTAAATGGTATACATCAACCTCCACACTGTGTAAATGGTATACATCAACCTCCACACTGTGTAAATGGTATACATCAACCTCCACACTGTGTAAATGGTATACATCAACCTCCACACTGTGTAAATGGTATACATCAACCTCCACACTGTGTAAATGGTATACATCAACCTCCACACTGTGTAAATGGTATACATCAACCTCCACACTGTGTAAATGGTATACATCAACCTCCACACTGTGTAAATGGTATACATCAACCTCCACACTGTGTAAATGGTATACATCAACCTCCACACTGTGTAAATGGTATACATCAACCTCCACACTGTGTAAATGGTATACATCAACCTCCACACTGTGTAAATGGTATACATCAACCTCCACACTGTGTAAATGGTATACATCAACCGTCTTGACAACATATTATCCATGGTCTTTTCCTGTCTGTTATATTCTCACAGGATCAGAGCCTTGTAATCACCTGAACCTACTGTTTATGAAGACAACTCTTCTTGTGTGCTGCCTACACGTCCTGGGGTTAGATCTCCTGTTCTATTCCGATGCATGCTTTTACACCACGTAGGCCAAGTGTGTGTGTGTGTGTGTGTGTGTGTGTGTGTGTGTGTGTGTGTGTGTGTGTGTGTGTGTGTGTGTGTGTGTGTGTGTGTGTGTGTGTGTGTGTGTGTGTGTGTGTGTGTGTGTGTGTGTGTGTGTGTGTGTGTGTGTGTGTGTGTGTGTGTGTGTGTGTGTGTGTGTGTGTGTGTGTGTGTGTGTGTGTGTCAGCCTGGTACCCTGCGTCATCACTGCTCTGGGCCAGTGATAGGCTCCCCAGCATGTCTCTTGTTAGATCAATTCCAGTACAAACTTATTATTTTCATGCTGATGTGTATTAGCCTTAAACCATCTATAAGTCTAGTAGGATACTTTGTCATCTGCAGAAGAAAGGAATCACAATCTGCCATCTATAGATCTAGTGGGATACTTTGTCATCTGCAGAAGAAAGGAATCACAATCTGCCATCTATAGATCTAGTAGGATACTTTGTCATCTGGAGAAGAAAGGAATCACAATCCATGATCTGTACGATCTTCTATAGATCTAAGTAGGATACTTTGTCATCTGCAGAAAGAAAGGAATCACAATCTGCCATCTATGATCTAGTAGGATACTTTGTCATCTGGAGAAGAAAGGAATCACAATCTGCCATCTATAGATCTAGTAGGATACTTTGTCATCTGGAGAAGAAAGGAATCACAATCTGCCATCTATAGATCTAGTAGGATACTTTGTCATCTGCAGAAGAAAGGAATCACAATCTGCCATCTATAGATCTAGTAGGATTACTTTGTCATCTGGAGAAGAAAGGAATCACAATCTGCCATCTATAGGTCTAGTAGGATACTTTGTCATCTGCAGAAGAAAGGAATCACAATCTGCCATCTATAGATCTAGTAGGATAACTTTGTCATCTGC
>NW_027006753.1:0-2714 GCF_036934945.1 Oncorhynchus masou masou
TGAGACAAGCGAGATGTACCTGTCCATAGTTGTTTATTAGGAAAGGGAATTGTACAAATTATCTCATGTTATTTTGTCTGTCATTGACTGTTGCCACTACAATTGCCGCCTCAACCTTGTTGCATTCGGCCATTCCCCCTTCCCTCTTCAAAAGGACCACAATGGAAATAAGCTTTAAGCTTTATTGTGTTATCCTTGATGATTTTCTTAAATTGTATGTGGAGGTGTCACTGGCTAGACGGCCTTACATATGTATATTTTTTTTATGTTGTCTAATATTTTCAATCAATCAATCAAGAGAGATGACAAGTGCCTGAATTAGGACCTGCTCCGCTTCTCTGTGTGAGGAAAGGTATTATTCTACGGATGTTGTGGAGCATGAACCTGCAGGAGGGACTCACTGCTTTGATGTTTGCAGAGAACGACAGGGTGTTGTATCCAGGATTACACCAAGCTTCTTTGCACTCGGGGTGGGGGACACCGTGGAGTTCTCAACTGTGATGTAGAGGTCTTGGAGCGGGCAGGCCTTTCCCGGTAGGAAGAGCAGTTCCATTTTGTAAAGGTTGATCTTGAGGTGGTGAGACTACATCCAAGCCGAGATGTCTGCCAGGCACGCAGAGACGACTGTTGCCACCTGGGTGTCAGAAGGGGAAAGGAGAAGAGTAGGGGACACAGACACATGCATACACACACACACACGATAGCATACACACTATACGCACATGTATAGTTCAACTCAGAAGTTTCATACACTTAGGCTGGAGTCATTAAAACTTGTTTTTCAACCACTCAACCACTCAACCACTGCATACACACAAATTTCTTGTTAACAAACTATAATTTTGGCAAGACGGTAAGGACATCTACTGTGTGCATGACACAAGTAATTTTTCCAACAATTGTTTACAGACAGATTATTTCACTTCTAACTCATTGTATCACAATTCCAGTGGGTCAGAAGTTTATATACACTAAATTGATTGTGCCTTTTAACAGCTTGGAAAACTACAGAAAATTATGTCATGGCTTTAGAAGCTTCTGATAGACATAATTTGAGTCAATTGGAGGTGTATCTGTGGATGTATTTCAGGGCCTACCACATACAGTGCCTCTTTGCTTGACATCATGGGGGGGGAAATGTAGGCCTCCACAAGTCTGGTTCATCCTTGGGAGCAATTTCCAAATGCCTCAAGGTACCACGTTCATCTGTACAAACAATAGTATGCAAGTATAAACACCATGGGACCACACAGCCGTCATACCGCTCAGGAAGGAGACGCGTTCTGTCTCCTATAGATGAACGTACTTTAGTGCGAAAAGTGCAAATCAATCCCAGAACAGCAAAGGACCTTGTGAAGATGCTGGAGGAAACAAGTACAAAGTATCTATATCCACAGCAAAACAAGTCCTATATCAACATAACCAGATAGGCTGCTTAGCAAAGACGAAGCCACTGCCATAAAAAAGCCAGACTACAGTTTGCAACTGCACATGGGGACAAAGATCGTACTTTTTGGAGAAATGTCTTCTGGTCTGCTGAAACAAAAATTGAACTGTTTGGCCATAATGACCATAGTTATGTTTGGAAGAAAAAGGTGGAGGCTTGCAAGCCGAAGAACACCATCCCAACCGTGAAGCACAGGGGTGGCAGCATCACGCTGTGCGTGTGCTTTGCTGCAGGAGGGACTGGTGCACTTCACAAAATAGATGGCAGCATGAGGTAGGAAAATGATGTGGATATATTGAAGCAACATCTCAAGACATCAGTCAGGAAGTTAAAGCTTGATTGCAAATGGGTCTTCCAAATGGACAATGACCCCAAGCATACTTCCAAGGTTGTGGCAAAATGTCTTAAGGACAACAAAGTGAAGGTATTGGAGTGGCCATCACAATGCTCTGACCTCAATCCTATAGAAATTTTGTGGGCAGATCTGAAAAAGCAAGGAGGCCTACAAACCTGACTCAGTTACCCCATCTCTGTCCGGAGGAATGGGTCAAAATTCACCCAATTTATTATGCGAAGGTTGTGGAAGGCTACCCAAAACTTTGACCCAAGTTAAACAATTTAACGGTAATGCTACCAAATAATAATTGAGTGTATGTAACCTTCTGACCCACTGGGAATGTGATGAAAGAAATAAAAGCAGAAATAAATAATTATTTCTGCTATTATTCTGATATTTCACATTCTTAAAATAAAGTGGTGATCCTAACTGACCGGGAAATTTCTACTAGGATTAAATATCAGGAATTGTGAGAAACTGAGTTTAAATGTATTTGGCTAAGGTGTATGTAAACTTCAGACTTCAACTGTACAACATGGATTTTGTACTGTATATGTGTGGTAGTGGTGGAGTAGTGGTGGAGGCTTGAGGGCACACATTCTGTGAATGTATTGTCATGTTTTTAAATGGTATAAACTGCCTTCATTTTGCTGGACTCTAGGAAGAGTTGTTGCCTTTGGCAGCAGCTAATAGGTATATATAATAAATACAAACACAAATAGTCGAGTGTCAACGGCATAGCAATGATAGGAGAGACCATGTGATGATATGCCAGTAAAGACAAAGAGGAGAAGGCCTTGAACTGAGCCCTGGGAGACACCAGTAGAGAGCCTGTGATGCAGACAGAGATCCTATCCATGCCATCTGGTTAGAGGACCAGCCAGGTAGGATGCAATCCAGGAGTGTGCAGAGCCTGAGACGCCCAGCCCT
>NW_027006754.1:0-2714 GCF_036934945.1 Oncorhynchus masou masou
CTCATCCGGGATCTGTCATAACTGACACCCATGCCGCTCATGTAGATTGTTGTAGTGGTATAGTTCAGTGTTGAGCGTCATAGCTGAAGTAGCATTAGTGTTTGCTATTTCCTTTGGCACTTGTGAAGTAGTGTAAAAATGACTACTTTTGATTTGAAATCTTTTTTGGATAACCCTTCGTGGGAGGTTTTTGACAAATGTCGTAGAGTTGATTTAATGACCTTGGCTGACCATTATTCAGTATCGATTCCGCAGAGTTTAGTTAAGGCGGAGGTGAAACGGATAGTATTAAATGTATTGTTGGAAGAGCAGGTGCTTGTGTTACCGCTGCCTGAGCCTACTACCCCTGTAGCGGATGTTGCTGCTCCTGTAAGACCATTGGTGTCTGATAATGAGGGAGAGCTAAACCAGCCACATTGTCCCATTTGATCCTCTCCCCACTGTCAAATGGTGATGCCAGGAGGGATGTCGTTTAACACAGTTCCAACTGGAGGTGGAAGAGAGCCCAAATTAGGCGAGGAGACTCTCAGGTGGAGATGTGTAAAATAGAGGCAGAAAGAATGAGAACAACGGCATTTGGAGATGTGTAAAATTGAGGCAGACAGAGCACAAGGCAGTTGGAGTTCAAAATCGCCAGATGGAACTTGAGACAGCAAGGCTAGCCTCCGGTCCTACTGTGCCTGTTTGTGAGCCGTCCTCACCTGCTGTGTCCTCAAGCACGTTTGACATTAGTAGGCAAGATTGCCTTAGTACCTTGTTCAGAGAGTCAGAGGTTGACTCCCTATTTTGTGTATTTGAGCGTATATGTAGCATTGAGAAATGGCACAGAAGAGGTTTGGTGCCTATTATTACTTCAGTGTAAGAATTAACTGGTTAAAGAAGCCCAAGAGGTTTTGTCAAGCGCTTCTGGAGGACAGTTTGAATTATGAAGTGGTCAAAGCTACTGTTCTTCGTGTGCCCTATGACTTGTGCCTGAGGCATGAGCAAGAGATTTAGGTCTCATAGAAAGTCTTCTAGTAAGACTTATGTGGAATTTGCTAGAGACAAGGGAAATCTGTTTGATAAATGGCATGCTGCTAGTAAGGTAACTGATTTCAACTCTCTCCGGGAGTTAATCTTGTTGGAAGAGTTTAAAAATTGCTTACCCGAACGCATTGTAGTTTACCTAAACGAACAGAAAGTATCCTCCCTGGCAGAAGCGTCTGTGTTGGCAGACGAGTTTGTGTTGACGCACAAGAGTGTGTTTTCGGCTCAAACTGAGAGTAGAGCCACTGAGTTTCCTACCTTTAGTCCTAGTCGGCCAGCAGTAGTATGTCAAGCACGCCAGAAGAATGAGCGTCCATGTTTCTATTGTCATAAAGTAGGACATATGATTAATGATTGCTTCCTGCTTAAACGCAAACAAGGGATGCCTCTTCGTGCCAAGCCACCAACAGGTGTTGCTCTAATTCGTACGGTTGTGAGGTCTGCAACAAAACAGGTGCCTCAGGGTAACTGTAGTTTGAAAGTCTCAGTCCCCGACCGCAGTTATGAACCATTCATTTTCGAGGGGTTTGTGTCCCTAACGAATGACGAAGCGTCTCAGCGTCCGGTTAAAATCCTTAGAGATACTGGTGCGGCGCAGTCGTTTATATTGTCTGATGTGTTGCCCTTATCTGATGATACATACTGTGGTTCCAGTGTGTTAGTGCAGGGTATTGAAATGGGTTTTGTCCCAGTGCCATTGCACTTTGTGAAAGTACACTCTGAGTTAATCAGTGGAATATTCAGAGTGGGGGTACGCCCTATGTTGCCAGTGAAAGGTGTGACCTTCATAATGGGTAACGATATTGCCGGAGGAAAGGTAGTACCCGTATTGGAAGTATTGGATAAAAGTGACCACTCTCTCTCGAATGAGCTGGCACAGAATTATCCACATGTGTTCCCCGCTTGTGCCGTCACTCGTGCTCAGGCACGACAAGAGGGTGATGAGATAGATTTGTCGAACACTGTTCTGTTCAAAGAGGTTGATCAAGAGGATGGATTGTGTGATACCTCTGAGAAGCATGGACAGGTGCGCCCTGTTAATGCCAAGGTCTTGGCTATAACTGCATTCCCTGCACCTACCACCAGACGAGAGCTACGCCGCTTTTTAGGGATGGTTGGCTACTACCGTAGCTTCTGTAAAAATTTCTCTGCGGTAGTTGCTCCATTGACCGATTTGCTTAGTCCGGCTAGATCATTTGAGTGGTCCCCTGATTGTAAGAGAGCTTTTGAATCAGCGAAAGCACTCTTATGTAGTACACCTGTACTTGCTGCTCCTGATTTTGAACAACCGTTCAAACTTGAGGTAGATGCTAGTGCCAGAGGTGCTGGTGCTGTTCTACTGCAGCAGGACAAGAGTGGAGTGGATCATCCCGTTTGTTATTTTTCACGTAAATTTAATAAATGTCAAACAAACTATGCGACAATAGAACAAGAAGCTCTTGCTTTGTTGTTGGCTCTGCAATACTTTGAAGTATATATTGGTTCCAGTGCCCTACCCGTGATTGTATATACTGACCATAACCCCTTAGTTTTTCTCCACCGAATGTACAACCAGAACCAGCGCCTTATCGTTGGGCGCTGATTGTACAAAATTATAATTTGGAGATCCGCCACAAAAAGGGTTCTGATAATGTGTTGGCAGATGCTTTGTCTCGTGTGTGAAAATGATTTCTGCATGTTTTGCAAGG
>NW_027006755.1:0-2711 GCF_036934945.1 Oncorhynchus masou masou
CATAATGTATAATAATAGACATAATGTATAATGACAGCCATAATGTATAACACACCCATAATGTATAATAATAGACATAATGTATAATACACCCATAATGTATAATAATAGACATAATGTATAATACACCCATAATGTATAATAATAGACATAATGTATAATACACCCATAATGTATAATAATAGACATAATGTATAATACACCCATAATGTATAATAATAGACATAATGTATAATACACCCATAATGTATAATAATAGACATAATGTATAATACACCCATAATGTATAATAATAGACATAATGTATAATACACCCATAATGTATAATAATAGACATAATGTATAATACACCCATAATGTATAATAATAGACATAATGTATAATACACCCATAATGTATAATAATAGACATAATGTATAATACACCCATAATGTATAATAATAGACATAATGTATAATACACCCATAATGTATAATAATAGACATAATGTATAATACACCCATAATGTATAATAATAGACATAATGTATAATACACCCATAATGTATAATAATAGACATAATGTATAATACACCCATAATGTATAATAATAGACATAATGTATAATACACCCATAATGTATAATAATAGACATAATGTATAATACACCCATAATGTATAATAATAGACATAATGTATAATACACCCATAATGTATAATAATAGACATAATGTATAATACACCCATAATGTATAATAATAGACATAATGTATAATACACCCATAATGTATAATAATAGACATAATGTATAATACACCCATAATGTATAATAATAGACATAATGTATAATACACCCATAATGTATAATAATAGACATAATGTATAATACACCCATAATGTATAATAATAGACATAATGTATAATACACCCATAATGTATAATAGACATAATGTATAATACACCATAATGTATAATAATAGACATAATGTATAATACACCCATAATGTATAATAATAGACATAATGTATAACACACCCATAATGTATAATAATAGACATAATGTATAACACACCCATAATGTATAATAATAGACATAATGTATAATACACCCATAATGTATAATAATAGACATAATGTATAATACACCCATAATGTATAATAATAGACATAATGTATAATACACCCATAATGTATAATAATAGACATAATGTATAATACACCCATAATGTCTGGAACGTATATCTGCCATACCCATTCATAACATCAAACATTTTGTCTATGAAGTCTGCTCTCCTTCTAGCCTGACATTGCATGACAAGCTGCATAGTGTTTAAATTAAAGCTACAGTCTGAGATTTGGGAAGCTGTTCAAAGTTCAGCTGTATACCAAAACAAGTGGTGGGGAGGGACACCACTTTGTGGCGCATCACTGACTGCAGCTTTAACTGTGTTGTTGGTCTAGATTAGACAGTTTGATAGATGGGGCTTATACAGTATATGGATGGTCTAGATTAGACAGTTTGATAGATGGGGCTTATACAGTATACGGATGGTCTAGATTAGACAGTTTGATAGATGGGGTTTATACAGTATATGGATGGTCTAGATTAGACAGTTTGATAGATGGGGTTTATACAGTATATGGATGGTCTAGATTAGACAGTTTGATAGATGGGGTTTATACAGTATATGGATGGTCTAGATTAGACAGTTTGATAGATGGGGTTTATACAGTATATGGATGGTCTAGATTAGACAGTTTGATAGATGGGGCTTATACAGTATATGGATGGTCTAGATTAGACAGTTTGATAGATGGGGTTTATACAGTATATGGATGGTCTAGATTAGACAGTTTGATAGATGGGGTTTATACAGTATATGGATGGTCTAGATTAGACAGTTTGATAGATGGGGTTTATACAGTATATGGATGGTCTAGATTAGACAGTTTGATAGATGGGGCTTATACAGTATATGGATGGTCTAGATTAGACAGTTTGATAGATGGGGTTTATACAGTATATGGATGGTCTAGATTAGACAGTTTGATAGATGTGGTTTATACAGTATATGGATGGTCTAGATTAGACAGTTTGATAGATGGGGTTTATACAGTATATGGATGGTCTAGATTAGACAGTTTGATAGATGGGGTTTATACAGTATATGGATGGTCTAGATTAGACAGTTTGATAGATGGGGTTTATACAGTATATGGATGGTCTAGATTAGACAGTTTGATAGATGGGGTTTATACAGTATATGGATGGTCTAGATTAGACAGTTTGATAGATGGGGTTTATACAGTATATGGATGGTCTAGATTAGACAGTTTGATAGATGGGGTTTATACAGTATATGGATGGTCTAGATTAGACAGTTTGATAGATGGGGTTTATACAGTATATGGATGGTCTAGATTAGACAGTTTGATAGATGGGGCTTATACAGTATATGGATGGTCTAGATTAGACAGTTTGATAGATGGGGCTTATACAGTATATGGATGGTCTAGATTAGACAGTTTGATAGATGGGGTTTATACAGTATATGGATGGTCTAGATTAGACAGTTTGATAGATGGGGCTTATACAGTATATGGATGGTCTAGATTAGACAGTTTGATAGATGGGGTTTATACAGTATATGGATGGTCTAGATTAGACAGTTTGATAGATGGGGTTTATACAGTATATGGATGGTCTAGATTAGACAGTTTGATAGATGGGGC